>NW_025110215.1:1682345-1699240 GCF_011392965.1 Frieseomelitta varia | reverse complement strand
AAAAAAAAAAAAAAAAAAAAGAAGAAAGAAAAAAGAAAAAAAAATATGCACCCTCGACGCGAGATACGCGTTGAGTGGAGGATCTTCTCGTCTATCATCGGGGATAGTCGAACGATTTCCGTTCGATTTCACGCCTGCTCTGTCAACATTAACGAAAATACGCGACGTCGCGATGACGCGGCAGATGCGCGGAGCTGGCAGTGTGTACTTACAGAAATTGCCGGGGAATCAAGGGGCCGAGGGACATATGTCGCCGATGGATCTCTCGGCGGCGACAAAGGCGAGGAAAATATCGGCGGCGTGAAATTAGGGCGCGTCTGAATTCAGAGTGCACGATCGAGCGTGAAACGACGTAATACAAGGGGAGTGACGAGTCCGCAGACTCGGCGAGAGCCCAGGGAGAGAGGAAACGTAGACGTGGTAGCTAGTGACAGTTAGGCCCGGGCTGCTACCCTTGGGGACGTGTACGGTCATTTCCGCAGGCGCTGTATTAACCGATTAATTAGAAATCTTGGCTCGTTGACGCGTGGCCTGATCTTAATCTGAAGGGAGTCGCCGGCAAAGTGACTCTCTCGCCACTCTGCAAATTACCTTCGTGGAGAATTACGCTCTCGCTCGGAATTACCATCGTCTTCTTTCTTTCTTTCTTTCTTTCTTTCTTTCTCTCTTTCTCCTCTCTTCTCCACCCCGTACTCTGTGGAGATAAACGAAACTTTCTGAGAGAAAGTGCAAATGTCCCTTGAATTTTGTAGCACTCTGTAGACACGTATGTATTTGAACAACATAAAAGAAAAAACAGGAAACTTGTAAACTCGCGTTGCACGGGGAACAAACCAACCAGTGCTTGCCAGCTTTATTGGATTTTAAACCGTTCGGGTAGACGGAAATTTCTCACTCTTGCGCGAGATGGATTTTTACAGAATTCGGATTATCGATGTGCAGTTTCGTGTAATCGGGGGTTTTTTTTTCTTTTTTTTTCTTTTCTTTCATTGGCCAACGTATAAACGCGGAATCGTGTAAATGCAACTTTGACGATTTTTAACGAAAATTCCACGATGCGCACGAGGCTGCAAATTGCCGCCTCGAGTAATCGTACGAGCACGCTGGAAAGGAGAAACGCGCTGTGTTTCGACGGACAGAAGAAAAAGAAGAAGAAGAAGAAGCGTTGCCATTGAAGCGAGGAGGAAAAGCAAAAACCTTGTTCACGCTCGCCGGATCGTTAAAGCAGAAAGACAGACAGTCGAGCGCACTTTCGTTGCTCGATAATACAGGCTGAAAGGCGAGGGGCGAGACATTGAGCGGGTGAAAAACGTGATAATTGGGTTCGTACACGGAACAGGTGGTCGAGATTTTTTGCCAAACGTCCCCCGTCCTTTGTGCCGCGGGTCGGCCTGTAGCTTTTAACGAAATTAAGAACGTTAAGGAGCTGTGCGCACGTCTACAACGGCAAGACGTCCCGTTCGTCCCTGAATGCTGTTTCAGCAAACGCGTATCCCGGCGGATCAACAGGTACTTTATCGCGAGCGTTGATTCGAACGATGACGAATGATCAACGACGACAACGGTAATTGAACGTAAAATTCTCGAGTGCCGCTTTGCTCGGTACCGCGCGGTTTCATCGATTCGCATTCTATTTTGCATATATTTCGTTTTACGCGGTGTTTACCGCCGAGCACGGAAATCGAATGCCGTCGAATCGAAATTCCAAACAAAAAATTCGACAAAATTCGCGCGATCGCGAGGAATAACGCGTCGACCGAAACTCGACGAGATAAAGAGACGCCGATTGAACTAATGTGTGCCCGCGGAGCACCGACGTTTGCAACGAACGCGAGTGTATCGTTGCCGACACGACGCGGCATGCATAGCATTCGCGACGGCCGCTACGTTGCATGGCCGCGCCATTGCACCCACGCGACGATGCAACGCGAGGTGGAAGGAGTAGAAAAGAGGTTGTAAATGTGGACCAAGGCTACAGATTGTGCACGGTAATGCGATAGCTCAGCGACCAACCGCGTGTGCACTGCAAATCTTCGTGGTCGTTTCGCCTTCTATCTGCTCGCCATCGTTCACACCGTTTTTTTTTTCCATTTCTTTTCTTTTTTCCTCTGCCGTTTTTCTTCCTTTTTTCCCTCTCGTTAATTTATGTCCGCGGAATAATTCGAGCCACCTACATATGTCTTATCAAGTCGGTCGTTCGCGGAGCGTTGTTAACGCTTCGTTACGTAAAGAACGTAAATGCGACGTCGAGAGCAGCGGGAATAAATTCTCCGGTAGCCTGTTTCCCGGCTGAGAGCGTTTCCAGAAAAAGAGAGAGAGAGAGAGAGAGAGAGAGAAGCACGATAAATGCATCAGTTCAAAACTTTTCCAATTTTACCTGGCAAGACGCGCCCCACCTTTGTTTCTGTTTCGTCGCTCCAGTGAGATAACGTCTCCGCGAACGTTAAGCGTTTTATTCCGCATTCATATCGAATATATATACGAGCGGGGAAATATTTTAGCCTGTTCGCGTTTGCAAATTGCTGGGAAAAAAAAATCCCTCGTATACAGGGATATCCTCCTTTGTTTCCACGACTCGTGCAACCGCGTCAACTTTCGTTCGTTGCCATCATCGTTCACGATCATCGAACGCGCCTTTCACCTCGCGCCGATAGTGCTTCCTTCGGCACGCTCGAAATTACTACGAAGGTTCGATAAAAACGAACGGTTGTTGCTAGAAACCGCAAAGCCAAACGGGCGATTTCGTGATCTACGATCTACGAGCCAATCTTACGTTTAATCGTAAAACGCGGTTCCGAGGCTGCAGCAGCACGGCGAAAGCTGAGAGAGAAGAAAAAAGGAAAAAGGCAGAGTTGCAGGTCGTCCTCGTAGAAACGCTCCTTTCGTTCGGTTCGATTTTACAGTTAACCGGACGGGCAAAGAAACGACAAAAGGATACCGACAGAAGGAATTCGGCGGGGGGAGGGGGGGGGGGAGGGGGTGGGGTGGCGAATATCAGGCTAACGCTCGACATGCCGGCTATCAAAGCGTACAATAAAAGCCAACGAACTGTGAATTTTCCGGCGTCACGCGTCGCATACTTCTGGCCCGGGCGAAAATATCCAGAGACGAGGGAAAAAGTATCTGGACCGATCGTATCTGGCGTGCATAACTGGCGTCGAATGTGCCTCGAAACGTTCGACACGCGTGTCATTCAGACATGCAAAATAACTCGCCGGCTTACGAGCTTTCCGTTCGATTTCGCCGTGAAACCGGGTGGACGCGTCACCGGTCCCGTCGCCCGATCGATATACACGCACGCCCGCGTAACGCTAATTCGATCGGTTACGCGCGCTACGTCTATTAGTTTTCTCTCGATCGAGAGAACGAACAACCATCGACCGTACATATCGTCGATATCCAGCATCGGCGATAGACCGGCTGGATGCCGGTCGGTCGAGAGTAGTAACGCACTACACAACGCCCCGGATATTCGCCTCTCGTTATCTGCCTATTTCGATTTTACAGCCGGTGATTCGCATTCCCGATCATCGGCGAGCCGCGCGGGTGTATGTCGCCGATGCGCGGGCGAAACTTTATGGATCGTTCGTCGTTATTCCGATGTCAAGCCGGCGTATCCAGACGGCGCTAAATAATCAGCCGGGGATCCGGAGGCCCAGGGCTAAACGCGTATATATCTGGAATCGATATAACGGATCGCAGGAAGTCAAAGCGTCCTTCGGACAAGGAACCACTTCGAACGGATTTCGCTCCATATTGATGCTGCTGGGGGCTCCAACCGGGGCGGGGGGGTTAAAGGGTGGCGGTTGGTTATCGTACGCGTTACCGTTTGAACACGGTTTTACGAAAGTCTGGCCGATGTACACGATGTTTGTTCATGTACGTGCACGTGCATGTACGTGTACGACGAAGGAAGGCGGGAGAAGGAGCAGAAAGCCTTTGAACGGTGTTACCTCGAGACAAAGCCATCATCTCAGCATTGTCTGGGCCAAACCAAGCAAATCAACCGCCAACCGCTTCTGCTGCTTGCCTCTCGTCCTCTTATCCTCTCCGCCTCTTCTTGCTCCTGCTCGCTTGTCCGCTCATCCTTTGCACCGCTTTCGCACCGTGGCCTCGCAGACCAACCCCCTTCGGGTACCTACCTAAGAGAGCATTGCCTCTGCTGATCTATCGTGTTCAACTTCCAACGCTCCACCAAACGTCTCTCGAAACGAGATCAAGATTTCTAAATGTCTTTGTTACCGAGTCGTCAATGTTTATATAATTATCCATCCCGGTAAATGGAGTTTGAATTTCCTGTTCGCACGGGTGAAAGAAAGAAATTCTCGCGAGTTGAAGAAAATTACGCGTTTGCTTTACACGTAGTTAAATTGAACAAAGTTTGATAAGAAATGGTAATATTTATACTGGCTCTCGGTATGAATCATGTAAATGGAGCGACGTAAGGTTTGCTAAAATATCTCCGTGCATATGTATGATGCATATGTATGTATCAGAAACGAGCAATACGCGAGGAAAGAAAATTTTAACTGAGAGCTTTTCTATCCGCTTATCGCGGAGAAACACGCGCAAGTAGCGAGTTTGAGTATTTTTAGCACGAGAAGCGAGTAAGACAGGCCGATAATATGGGAGAATGACTCACGCTGCTCACGTAGGAGGAAGAAAAAACCGACTGGATGTAATTTCATCAGACGGCGTCAGGTTCATCTGGACGTGTATTATTATTCGCCACGAACTCTTGGGAATCGCACTGACCAAAGCGGAATGGCTTCGAGGTGTCGCGCTAACGAACGCATCTTATACCAAGAGTCGGGTCGCGAATCTGTTTGATCAGACTGCAGGCCGCTTTTGACAAACGTGACAATTAAGGATTTCGATCGGGGAATATTGTCCGATGAAAAGTTCATTAGGCACGCTTGAAAAACTGCCGAGATTAACAATTGAAACGTTTAAATGGATTTCGTTTCGAATCGATCAAACAAACTCCGATACTCCAGAGTGCAATTAACGCTGGTCTGCTCTCGACCGTATCTTCGTATCTTCCCTTTTGTATCTAGTTTCTCGAATATCCATCAAAAGTAGCTCAAGTCAGAAGGACTTGAATTGAATTCTACCGTGAATTCGTCTAAACGCACGTACATACACGTGCGCACGTATAATCTCGCCTTCAGCCTCGTCGTTTGGCATTGAGCTCACGTTTCTAGCTATCGAGCAGTGCGCACAGTTTTTGCATTTTCACGCGCAGTGTGTCCTTTCAGTTTCAAGATCAAGTTTGCACGATTCTACTTGAAAATTTCAGAAAAATACAAAAGACCAACGACACGTTCGCACGTTCGAGATCGGCAATTAATATTTCCACCGGCGTTGCTTCAGACGCAGAATTTTTTCGAGTGAATTCTATTCGTTGTAGAAAAATTCAATACTAGGTTGTAAGGATCAATTAACATATCCTTGGAATTAAATTAAGAGGATTTCTTCGTGCTTGGCAAGCGGTAACGGTAAAAGCGTGAGTAATACGGCGAGTGGCATATTAACCGGAAACGCTGACCTGCGAGCACAGGTGGTTGCGTGAAACCCGTCTCCACCCAAGCCACCGGGGAGAGGGTTCACGCTACGTTACGCACATTCCATCTTGCTGCTCGAATAGCGTACATTCTTCGTGTACACGCAACTCCGTCCCCGTGCGTTTCAACGTGCTATAAAACGGTGGCCTATCAACGAACTTCAATCTCGGAATATCATTATCATTTCAATGAATTACTCCGTAAGTGCGTATTACGATTGCCCTGTGTAATAACTTCTGAAATACACGTACACTTTCGTTTTCAAGTTTCCGCCGATAATGCTCCGTCGGTGGACGCAAATAAAAATTCATCTTCGTTCGTTCTCCAGTCAATGCAGGTTCTTACGCAATATACCGTACACGCACGTATTTCGTTTGACATTTGACAAGCGTCATCCGATCCTTGCACCCACCTCGCCGGAAGAATTAAGACGATAATAGGATTTAAGAAATAAGAGAGCATACAGAAATGTAAAATTAACGGAGTAATTCTACGCGGATAAATTGAAAAGATAAATAAATTAATCCTGCCACGATTTAACACCAAAGTGATCGAAATAGCCGATTAGAAATTTTATTAGAAATTTTATGGATAAAATAGTACATAAATCGAAGCCTGCGTGTGTTTCTATCGAAATTCTACGCTTTAGTCGCACCGGTAGTTGCAACGTTAATGTAGAATCGATCGATCGATCCGCTCCTTGGTAAAACACGCCTCGCGAGGGATTAAACGTTTAAAAGAAGAAGACGTTCAATATCCGAAAATGTAATTCACGGCGGCAATATCGGCGCACCTGTGCGCGTTTATAGATCAGACGGATGGGCAGCCTCCTATCGTTAGGAGGAGAGAAGGGGCGAAGACAAGCTGGTCGTCGACAGTTACGACGATGACTATGACGAGGTCTGCGGATTTGCGGTTAACCCTATGCACCAGCCGGAGAGAAATAGGGTCAGTGCGTTGCATGCGAATAACAGCTAATCGCTGTCTAATAAGTTTGCCCGCATAATCGATAACAGACGTCGCCTGGAGCGGCGCTACGCTCACTCGAATAAGGGTGGAAGGGGGAAGAGGAGATGGGGCAGGAAACCGCGGAGGATTTCACGGTAACGGTTCGATAAATGATATTCAATTGATTCCCGTTTACCGCGGCGACAATCGATTTCCAAGAGCCGACAGATTGCTAACGTTACGACCGATTTATGTGGCCAGAAACGCCGACGCCCAGGCGCAAATTTGTAACGGGGCAAGCCCCAGCAGTCGATTCCCTGCCGACGATACCGAACGAGTCAGGTACGTATGTACGTAACGACCGGTCCAACGAACGGGGACGACCGATTCAAAAAGGAGAAACACACACCACATACAACACACACAGTGACTGGCCGAAAACTGTCGGCGCCACTTTGAAAAGCGTGCGTCGAGTTTTTTCGAGTCTGTCGGTGCTCGGAAACAAAAAAAAATGGTACGTACGCTCTTGACGCGGATCCGGCGCACGCTAATACGCGAGATAGGCCGCTGCCTAGCGCGCTACCGCCGATCCATGGCAATATCGACAGCGTTGTACACGGTGTTATCCATCGATGCCATTTGCAATCATACGTTCGATGGCTGACGGGCCGATCTCGTTTCAGTTTCGACGATTATACGCGGTGAGTCTGCAATAACGTCGCGATGCTTTCTCTTTCTCTCTACTAACAACTTCCAACTTCCAACTTCCAATAACCGACAACCTGTTACCGTTTCATCATAAAGCTAGCTCGATTACGAGTCGTCATTCGTACGACCCTTACACTCGTACCTTCGGCGTGCACCGAGCCGAACGATTCACCGACCAAGACGGCCGTATTTTCATTCGGCCGTACCGGTAAACGCTAATGCACGACTCGAATCGACTCCAGGGGGGGGGGGGGGGAGAAAGAAAGTAGGCAAATCGACGATACATCGATCGTTTCTACCCGTATTCTACGATAGAAACGGGTCGTCCGATCAACGGCTGAAAGATCACTCGGCCGAGCCCCGAGATTGCCAGTTTTAACTGGTCTTCATTCCTATGAATTCGACGAGAATTGTGATTTCATTAAGGAACGGAATCGCTGGCGGGCAATCGTTTCCTTATAAAGAAAATTGCGGCATATTTATAAAAGAACGAACAGACAGCCGAGGAAAAATTGAACGAAGTTAATTATCCGAGGGACGTTTATTTCCAGTTACGGGGAAATTAAAAGGCAGAGAGAGAGAGGAGAGATCGAGAAAGTGGAGTAGAAAAGACAACGATATCCAAAGAATATTATCCACGCTCGATAACGTTCAAACCACCAGTTCTTTTCCTGCAGTGCTATTTTTTTTCTCCTCTCTATTTCTCCCTCGACAGAGTTTATTCCTCCCGTCGGTGCACGATGATGTCTCGTTGAACTTTCCGTTTCTCGTTGAAACATTCGTCGCGACGTTTGTAAATTCGATTCGACGCTTCGAGCTTCGAGAGCACAAGACGAGAACGAATGTCCTTTTAACGAATTCACCGTCGTCCCTCGATCAGGCGGCAATTTCCAAGTGAAAGAGAAAAGGACGAGTCGCGACTCGACTTGTGGCCGGCCTTCTCTCCCATTCGTGTCGCTCGACTCGCTCGACTCGCTCGACTCGCTCGACTCCTTTCCAGCGCCAGGCCCCGGTGTCGTCCCTCGGAGCAGTCTCTTGCGATTCTCTGCTCATCGCGTGGGCGCGTCGAATGGTTAGATGCGCTTTCCCTTCGCCGCTCGCCCCGTGGCCAGGGGGCAATCCCCCAGCAACTCCTGTGCATTACGGTGTCGGTTGGGTATCGTAGACAGACCGCGTCCGCCGTCCATCATGTTGTTAATGTACATCGTTTTCTCTTCAACCTTCCCTTCCCCCTTCCCGCGCCGCTCCGCTCCTCTTTTTCTCTCGTCGGGTTATTCCTCTCTCTTTCCCGTGTCTTCCCTCATAAACGCATTTATCCGTCTTGCCTGGACCGCTTCCCTTCCAGCTTCTATCGTCGTTTCTTCTCTACGCCCAGATATCGTTCGTATTTGCTCTCTCTCTCTCACTCACTCACTCTCTTTTCTTTTCATCCTCGACTCATCGCCACTTTCTGCCGTTCCGCGATTCTCTTCTTTTCTTTTCTGTTTTTCTTGGGAACGACGACAGAACGTCGTCCAGACTCTCCTTAAACTCTCGCTCTCCCGCCGGCGCACTTACGAGCAACTGCACTTCGACGTGGAAACGTCAGACGGAACGAACGTTGCCCAACGACTTCTTGGTCGCCTTCCGGCTCGCGCTCGTTCCACGATTTTTACCCGCCGTTTAAATTCAAACTTTAAGATCGTGGCCGGTTGTCAATTAATTTTCCTCTCCCCACGTTAAAACGACGACAATGGCAAACACGTAGCACGTACTCGCTAGGCAGGAATTCCACGAAAGGAATTCCACCACTGAAAGTGGAGTAGCTTCTTCCACGCGTCCAGTATGGAAATGTCTTAATTAACTGCAGCTCGTAGCTAACCTTGGGCACCTGCTTTCTTTTCCCGACGACCGCTGGAAAAAAAGTCGCTGACTCGCCTGGCAATTTATTATTTGAACGTGCCACTTTGTAAATTATTCATATACATGTATGCACAACACCCGGGAACTGCGAATACACTCGACTTCCTCTCACTCGTCTTCGCTCGTTTGTCCATCTCCGACTTTCTCGATTTATCATACAATATTCCACTGCTAAACTGCAAACCATCATCCTGATAAGCTACGAGCTATTTCCTCAAATTTCCTCCTTTATTCTCTCTCTCTCTCTCTCTCTTGTCCCTCGCGCTTCCATTCTGATCAATGATCCGACCGTGTCGAGAGATCACGACTCTCGTTCGATTAATCCTTCGAGCTCTTTTTTTTTTTAAATTCAAAAATCGATACGTTTCTCCGTTTTCGAGAACGACTTGAGAGCAGACACTGTGTGTCGAAAGCATCGAGGAAGCTTATCAGCGTCCAACGGTGACAGTCATCGAGGAAGAGAGCGCGAATCATGTCGATTGTTGAAGTCATTATGCGCCTCTCCCGCGCGCCTCTTCTTCCGGAACCGGTTCACGACCGACCCACCACTCTGTTTCGCCTCTTCGTCGACGATAATTCCGGAGTTTACGATCTTGCCGAGCTTCTGCCACGGAATTGCAACATTGATCTGAAGGCACACTCCCAGGCTCAGAATCATGCCGAAAGAAAAACGCGTCACTCTGCCATTTTGCTTTCGGAACGAGATCTCTGCGTTTCAACGCGAACAGTTTCCAAAGAGGAGGACGAATACGTAGTCGTCGGTGAACTGTCAAGGCTCTCGCGAGGATCGACAGAAGAATGAAACAAATCTCAATTGGCTCGAGATCGAATGAAACTCGACGTCGATCCACGCCGCTTTTGTCTACGCTTGTTACTTTCAATTAAAACTTTCATACGACTTTCCAAGTGTCGGGGGTACTGCTGCTCTCGCGGCAACCAGGCGACCGTAACTCTTAATTCACAAACTTCTGCACTTCTCAGACTCTTAACACCCAGGAGCCCGGCTAGCGGTCGTGATACAGAAAGCGTTTACGTATTGCCTGCATACAGATACGCGGCATGGCTTTTATGGCCATTGCTTGGACGTGCGTCTAATTAACGTCGAGTTCTGTGCGAAGTGCACGCGTGAAAAGGAAAGGAAAGAAAAAAAGAAAAAGGAAAAGAAAAGGAACACTTCATATTTACGGAACGAAGCTTACACGGTGAAATCTATAGTATAGCGCGGAGAGCTCGTAAATTAAAGCATCAAACAGCGGCTATCAATACGCTTATTGCTAGAGCCGTATACTGTATTCTCTCTGCAGAGTTCTGCATACTGAAGGCGTTAACGATTTACGACTAACTTTTATGGGGATACGTTTCGTTACGGACGAACATGAACATCGATTTAATTCTATATGTCGCGATTGATGTTACAATGTTACACTGTTAACGCGTGAAACTTGTACCGTGGAAGTGTAACTTTACTTTTGTTAATTCGACGTCTGCCACGATGTTCGAGGAACGATCGGCTTGAACGTCCTCGGTGACTTTACGAAAGCCGCTTGACGGTAACTTCCACTACGCCTCGAGGAACAGAGCGTTTTAAAAGTAACAGTAAGATCGAGGAAGAATGACAGAGACCGAGGTCGTGGACCTTTATTCTCGGAAGAATAGCCAACATTGTCGCAGGCTATTTACTCCTTTGTCGGCCGCGCTTCTCATCCCCTTTGAGGGACGCAACAGACTTTGACTACGGACAAAGTTCCTCGAGAGATATGTAGTGTACAAAAACCAACTACGCAATGCAATCGACTCTTTCTGTGTATCTACTTTTGTAAATTTGTCAGCTTCGCACTTTTACCATTTCACGAACGTTTAACTTTTTTTCTCTAATACCGTTGTTCGCAGTTTATCATTTAAATTATCCAAAATGGATGATAATTCTCAAATCTCGCAGCTGACGCGTTTGAGATCAATGATCCAGCATCTCATCTACGGTAATGTAATAACGGCCCTGTTAAATTCATGCTGAGACAGCGTTGAAAGCACGAATACAAATACAAAATGTAAGACTGCCATTGGGTACTAGAAAAGTAACTACCAAAGTTAGTTAAAGTTGATCAAAATGACCAATTTATAATTTTTGTTAGACATTTTATGGTAAACAGAGATTGAAATAATTTTTCGTAAAATACGTAAATAAAAGCTTGCACGCTCCATTTTTCTATCAGAAAGTTTCTTTATTCTTTTTCTTTTCTTTTTTTGACTTTATTGTTTCCGATGAAAATCCAGCGTTAACAGCGCATACTTCGGATATAAAATGAAATTTAAATATGCGAAATTGCAACGAGACAGTTTCAACGGATAGACGAACGAATATATATATATCGTGATTCACATTAAATCCGTGCATTTTACTTTTTCAGACCATCCTCTAATATCGAGCTACTCCGATATCGAGTTAATTATCGCGACTATGAACGATTGATTAGTTTCTCGTCAATCTCGTCCCCTCGTGAAGGCACGAGGTTCGCTGCTGCACGAATACCGAAACACAGGCGGGAAATTCATCGATATCGCGTTAAAAAGCTTTGCCCTCGCGAAAGTTTCGCGAGGCGGACGTTCGTCGCAGTTGTCCACTTTCGAAGTGGAGTTATAAACTCGATTCGCGGGAACGTTTTGCCCGGGACGCCGGGCAAAAACACGTCATAATCGTGCAACTATCCTCCCGGGGGCTTTTTCCACCCTTTCGGTTCTTGTTCCTTTTGTCTTTTTTTTTTTTTCACGAGGGGGGACGAGTCGCTAATAAAACGCGCGATCGCGAGAGTAATGGAAAAAAGCACAGATAAAGAGAGAAAGAGAGAGAGAGGGATCGCAGGATCCTGAAAATCAGGAGATAATTCGTTGGATAAAAGCTCGTAGAAATTACACGGGCTACCGCTTCTTCGATTTTCACGTATTTTCTCTTCCTAACATGACACGCCAACTTTTTCCTCTTTCACGTCTCGCAGCATTTACGTTGATCAAACCGTATCGACATTTCTTTTTTTCTTTGCTGCTAGTGGCAAGAGCTCTCCTAACCTAGTCTCGTAGACGCTGCTGACGAGATGTTCGTTTATTCGGAATCGTGTGAATTCGTTGTTCGTCGAAAGCTATCGCGTGCTAACTATTGAATTTCATCCTCGTAGAAGCAGCACGTTTCGAAGAAATGAATCAGCAACGAGGATTACAAACATTCCCTCTAATATCATCTACCGTAATTTTCCAATTTTCCATTTCCGTTCACTAATTATACATCCTTACGTAACCGTCGCCGTCGCAACCTTAATGACCCGGAGTAATTTCTATCGAGAGAACACGCGCTGTTCAACCAACAAATACAAATATCAAATACAAATTCCACTTTTTCTACGCGTGGTGCACTCGAAAAGGCAATCGTCTAACCGAGATTTAATCGTAATTTCACCCGGCGTCACGCGGTCAAAAGTATCGGGCATGATTAGGTGAAAACAGTAGGAATCTCTTCTTCAATCTCTTTTTCAATTCTCCAACAAAGAGAAAACGGAACGGTGGAACGGCGAGGCAAGAAAGCAACACGGTGACAGGGCAAAGTAATAAGCTTCTGTGTGTGCAGGTTTCGCCGACAGTTTACCTCTCCTCGCCGCGAGGTGAATTTCGACGCGCGTATAAAACGCGGTCTCGTTACCGTTTCTTCCACGGCTGAACGCCCGTGGACAATAAATTTCGAGGGGAAAATTGAGTCGTAAAGTTTTGGGGAACGCGTTTCTATGAATCAGCGTCGACTACGTACCGTTACGAGCCGAGGCTTCTTCTGCCTGGCCAGCAAGAACGATGACATCTCGTCGAGTTAATTAGCAACTTGGCTCGAGGCTGAGGGACTCTTTAATGAACCGTTAAACATAGTTCGTCGCGCTATGCCCGGGAAGCTCGTGTCGCGTGGAATCGCACGTATTCGAGAGAGAGGCAGCTTTCCACCGACAAAAAAAAAAGATCCTCGCTGCGCTGACGCGTTCAACGTAAAATACGAGGTTTCATTGATTTAATCAACGAAAGCCGTAAAACGCAATTGTTTGGCAACGATTGTAAATTCGGTTATTCGAAAGTGCGTGCTATTTACGCTTCTCGTTTGCCAATAATTTGCCACATGATTTGTAGACGTGTTGATTAAGCGTATGGATTTTTTCAATTAGCCTGTGTTTCTATTCAGGTCACGGCTGTTAATAACACCCCGTTAACTAGCAGGTTAACCTTACCTCACCAACGCACACGATCGCGTAATCTTTTTTTCAGGCGAGTTTTGTTCAAGTTATTTATAACGAAAAGTGTAATGCTGTCGCACCTCCATTGTCGGTCGTCTCAAACTCGGACAAAAAAAAAAAAAAAGAAAGAGGAAAAGAGAAAAAGAAGATCCTACATCGCGTCACCGCCATTGTGTAATCCAACGTTCCGAAGGCCGAGATAATGGAGGGCCCCGGGTAACCGGGCGACACACAAAAGAAACGTACACCGCATTGTTTAAAATTATGAAATCTACAAAATTCGTCCCTCCCTTTAGCGGAAAGTCATGCGGTAAATGGCGGAGCGGACGAGGTCGTGGCCACGGAATCCTTGCTTGCGCAGCAGATGATTAATTTAACCCGGTCTCCTCTTCCTCGGCGAACGAGAAAAAAGAAAAGAAAAGGAAGAAAGAAAAACGGACGGAGACAGACGTAAAAAGAGGGGAAGCGAGAGAGAGAGAGAAATAGATAGAAAGGAAGGAGGAAGAGAGAGAATCTCTGCCGCGCAATTATCTCTTCTTGCGTACACTATTGTCTCGCGGAGGCGAAGTTGAAAAATGCAGCGCTTGCACCGCGACAGCCACATCGCAGTTCGTGCACGGTTTCGTCCACTGAATGAAACTCATTATTAACTAAGGAAGACAAATCCTTTTTTGTTCGAGAGCTCGAAGCGCGAACGAGACCACCGACGAAATTTACTGGCCCCCCCTCTCTTCCTTTCTCTCTTTTCTTCCCTTTCGTGCCACTCTTTATTCCACCCCCCCTTCTATTCTCCCAGTGTCCTTCGGCAAGGATCGCGTCGAGACGCGAACAATACGCGTCTCAAGCACCTCCGTCGACGGAGGTTTCTTCTGCATTCTTCTGCGTCGAGTGTGCATCACCTCCTTTACGACACAGTCCCCCGATACGTTTCGCGATCCGCCAAAGACAAGCTACGCACAGAGAATCTTATCTCGCTTTCGCGTGTAACGCGACAGGGCCCCGGGCGAATACTTAGGCGAACGCTCTCGCGACGAACCTTTTGTTCTTCCGACGACCAGGAGGAGAAAAGAAACGTTCAACATACTTTCGAGGTCGAAGCCCCAGGCGATACCGTGTTACGTGGAACGAAACACACTGGCGCCGATCGCTCTTCTCAAGACGCAACGGATCCTTTGGCCAGACGTTCTCCTTTATCTCTCGCGGATTTTCAATTTAACAACCCGGCTTTTAACCAGTGTTTTTCCACTTCTTTTCTTTTTTATTTCTTAACGCGGTTACGTTCAGTCTGTCTGTCGGAAGAAACGTCGATCAATTTTTTACTCTTCGGAGATAAAAGAACTGCCAATGGGTTTCTCCTACAAAGACGACACGGTTACGTCTAGCTTTCGATCAAAATATTTACATGCTTTCTTCGCGCGATTGCTTTTATATCTACTCTCGAGAGAAACTTGCAGAAACGACTGAAATGTAAAAAAGCAACGACGCGAGGTTTCTCTTCTTCTTCGTGAACGAGCAAACGGCGGAATTTTCACTTCAGCGCCGAGAAACCAAAGTTGCCCAAAGAACATCGCGATGAACCGCGTGTTTTCATCGTGGATGATGGCGGTGAGGCGTCGGCCGGGTAATAAATGATTTATGCAACGTTCGGCAGATACCCAGCGAAGAAACTTGACCCGATTCGACTTGCTCGTACTTTTGCGCCGAGGCTGAAACGTTATGCTGGTCATGCGTGGCTACCTCCCTCTATCTCTCTCTCTCTCTCTCTCTCTATTTCTCTCGGCTAAGGTAACTCCCTGGCCAACCGCGGCGAAACTGTAACGGGACATGCACGCCACCGGGGCCACGGCATGTTTGCCAATCGCAAACGACTTTAAAAGTTAAATATTGCGCCTGGTTGGCGCGCGAGCGCGCTCGATTCATCCCGCTAACTCGCGATAATCTCATTTTCCCCCGAGTTTCCCGCAGAGCGCGGAATTCAAGCGCTCGTGAAACGCGTTTATCGCATTTCCACGACGAACTTCGGCCACCGCGGCGCCGTTCATTGACGCGTTCAACCTCAATAGGGAAGTGAATCTGTTGAACAACGCGACTCGGCGAAGAGAAAGGGGGAAGGGGGAAAAAAAAAAGGAAAGGAGAAAAGCCGGACGAACGCCGAATGAATTTTCATGATTTTCCCGCCGCGCAACCTGCAACGCTAGAACGTAGAACGCCCCGGCGAGAATCGGCGAAATTCACGAGACCGTAAAGCTTTCCTTACCGGCGACTTATTACCGAGGAGGGTTTCCCCCGTCCGCGCGCGGAACGAATCGAACACGCGACACCGGAATCGCATGCACGGAATCGACAATCGAAGCAACGTGAGCGTGGTGGAAAATAAATGAGATTCCGCGTAGGTGAAACAGAGCTCTCCGTTGGCTGGTTCCGTGAAACGAGGGCCGCCCTGTACCTTGGCCAGAGGCATTTTGTACCTTGAAATCCAAGCGCGCTGAAATTAGAGAAACTCCTGTTTCTCCGTTGCGAACGGCAAGTAAAGTAAGAATTTCGTGGAATGTAAAAGTTCACGTGGCGTGTAACTTTTTTAAACAAAACTTGTAGCGTAAAGTGTATAGAATTTGTCAGAATGAAAATCTCATCTCGTATTTTTTTTTTTTTTTGGTTTCCATTCAGATTTTAAATAAACATAGAATTTTAAGTCCATCTCGAGTCTCTTTGTATCATAGTTTCAATGAATTTTTAATTCGTCGTGATTCTATCGTAATTCCATTGGGTTTCTGCATGTTTCCGAATCGTTGTCACGAATATTTAACGAGTCAGGTACAAAAATTGCTAACTGGCAAGGGTGCGTGTAAATTTAGAGCTTTGTCGCGTTTGTAGGTTATGTTTGTTATAAGATACGTAAGCTTATATTTGTACATGTGTAAGACTATACGTTTGCACAATATTCGAGAAACACAACAAAGGACATGAAAATGACTTGGACCCCTAAGAAGATACGGGCCATTAAGATCGAACAGGGAAACCTCGTGGACTAAGTCGGACAAAGTTCAAGCAAGTTCGTCCACCTTAGCCCGGAACGGGCTGTGCCACCGAAGAAGCGTCTTCTCTGGCCTGCGGCTTACAGCCATTCTGAATGAAATATGCATGTACAAGGTTAGGCAGCACAATTTTCGCGGAAAATAGCCGTACGCCGTACTTATTTCCCTCCCTTAGAAAGTTTTTCCACTGTGCGAGATATAAAGATGAGATAAAAATGTGCCACAATTCCCATCTGACTTTCGCGCTCAGCCGGCCAACGCGAAAATCCGTTCCCTTAACTCTACCAAGTAATATCGACCATTCTGTTGATCGATTAATCGTAAGAATCTTACTTTTTTTTTCTTTTAACGAGCGAATTTATAGATCGTCCGCAGAGTGCACACTGTGAAATTTTCAAGCGCGTTTGTTCCATCATTTCAATGGAACTTTGGAATTTTGTAAATCACGAACAAAAAAAAAAAAAAAAAAAAGAAAA
>NW_025110215.1:1585569-1682335 GCF_011392965.1 Frieseomelitta varia | reverse complement strand
TCTCTCTCTCTATATCTCTCTCTCAATTTTTGTAAAACAAAAAAAAAAAAAAAAAAAAAAAAAAAGAGAAAGGGAATCGATATCGTTCAATTGAAACGAAAGCTACTCTCATCACACTTTTTGATATTTTTCTAAAACAATGCGTTCCAGCGAAAATACGACAGCACAAACATCGTCCATTGTATTTCGCCTGTCGCGGAATAAAAACTGACAGGTTTTTAACCATAGGTGAAGTTTCTTGCCGGAGTGACATCAGAATATCGAATGATCGGTGCTATTTTTGCATTCTCATTATGTGGTAAGATTGGTATTCCAGCGACGTATCGTTCATTACTCATGATTCGCACAACGAGATGATTCAACCTCGTTGCCGGTACGAAGACGAAGAATACCGATGTACTTAGAAGACGACAATCTTATTGAGAACACTCAATCGAACTCTGTCGAAGGAAAAAGAAAAACGCTGGAGCAGTTTTTTTTTTTTTACTCTCCTGGAAAAGGAATCGCTCCTGTTACGAAACTATTCTCGTTAATTTATGGAACTATCTTTCACAGCATACACAGTGAAGAGCACAATTGTACCAATGACAATGAGAAATTGTCGACAGTTTAAACCGATACAACTTCGTAGAAAGAGATTGTACAACGATCCGTATCGTTTCATTTTAAAGTGTGAAGTCTCCACTTTGACACTTGTGAATTTATTATCTTCGAAGATGACTTTGCGTAGAGTTTGGGAAACTGACACATTTCTCTCGAAAATTTTAGGGGACAATCAGAAATTTCTTTCACGACTAAATCCACCATGGTCTTGAAGATTGAGATTTTTTTCTTTACAACGACTTCTGAAAACTCGCTGTACGATTTTTCTTCGCCATTTTATTCAGCTTGAAACATTAGAGACATTTCTTCAATTTTTGTCGTCTGACCCTAATACTCGACATTCAATAAAATAGCGTAGAAAAAATTGTACAACGAGTTTCAAAGAATCATTGTGACTTCAATCTTCGAAACGACGGTGGATTTAATCACGAAAATGAAATTTTTAATGCTCGAACTGAACACGAATTTCTCGTCACACTGCGTGACATAAAATCATCTTTAAAAGAAACGAACCCACGAACGTTAAAACCGAAATTCGCTGTTTAAAATGAGGCCAAGTCTAAAACTGCACCAGTCAGTCAAATCATCCACAATTTCTCATTGGTACAGTTATGCTCTTCGCTGTATATACCCGCAGCGGTTTCAATCAAGAAATTACAAAGGGGTTGCTATGAAATTGCTACCTGGATTATAGAACACTCTCGTCGGATGGCTATTCGTATCGAGCAAGTTATTTCTTGCCGATCGAACGTGGTCTCGGTTATGTAAATAACCCGTGCATAAAAAATTCAAGCTCGGAAAGGCGCTCGTAAAGAAAACGGCAGCGCACCCGCGCAGCAGGTAAATATAAGCGTGGCACCGCTGCAGGCGGATGTGTCGATATTTCAGCCATTTCCACATCTCGGAGTTTTTCCCGAACGTGGCTGTCAAGTCGTTCACATTCCCGGCGCCATTTCAATTTCGTTCATCCGGCTGTGCCGGAATTCTTATTCCTTTCGACGCGCAGTCCCTTCTCCACAGGTTTCCACGCGGGTTCCAACGCGGAGCCGATTCTCGATGACAATTTCGGTCGCTGGAATCCAAACACGGCCGAAAGTCTTCCGGCCGAACGGACGTCTCTCGTCGAAACACGCCGCCAAGTCGATTTTTCGAACACGCGCGGGATTCTTCCAGCCGGAAGGAGGACGAGTGAACGTCGTCTCTTCTGTTCTCTTTTTTCTCTTTCTGCGCGTTTTCAATGATAGTTTCTTTTTTTTTTTTTTTTTTTCGTAGCGTTTCGTTAACGACGTTCCCGGCGACTTTCTACAATTAAAAAAACTTGGCGAAAGGTTAAGAACGCGGTAATGAACAAAATCCGATTAATTCGTCATGCGTCGCAAGTTTTTAAAACGAAAGTTTCTAATTGTCCCGACGTGCGACGGTGAAGTTTTCAGTAAACGTAGAGCCCTCTCGCGATTAATCGAGTTTCGCGATGCGAAATCCATCGGCACGAGGTCGACAAGATCGAGAGGAAGACCGACAGTCAGCTGACTGACGGATATGCAAAATTATGAGAGTTATTCCTACGGCGAGAATACCTGCGAATAATCGACACGGAGAGTGTATTAGTGGCGAAATGACTGGCGGATAAGAGTCACGAAAACAAAGGCTTGATAAAAATTGCATTATTATCTCCGTCCGCGGTGCTTCGCCTGTGGCGTTAATAAATAAAACGCCGAGACTCTCTTTCTTCTTTCTCTTTTTTTTTTTTTTACCAGGGTGACGCACACGAGGTCATAATGAATCTCATTTGTCCAGGGAATAAAGAACGAACGGCCTGGACGTGGTGATCGATGGAGCTGCTACGTACCTACTGCTCCAAGCACCCGCTAACCGTGGTTTCCCGCAATTTAAATACTCGTAACACTTCTCGCTTTTGTTTTTTGTTTTTTTTTTTTTTGTTTTCTTTTTTTCATTTCGCTGTATAACCGGCAAAAAAAGCTGGCAACAATTTTAAAGCTCGGCAATCACCGGCGATCCTCGCCACTCGACTCGACTCTGGATTGGATCTGGGAATTCGCGGTAAACGAATTAATTCGATCGTTTTTAATAGGTTTCCAGCTTGGCAACCGAAGCTGGAAAACTGGCGAACAGCTCAAAGCTGGAAAAGTTGTTGAAGCCGTGGGACCGGTCGGGGCGATTTATTACGAGACAGCCGATGACTTTTGGTGGACACGGTTGACGGGTACACTTTCGGACAGAAACGCGCCCGGGTACGACCAGCGCCGGTCGTTATCGCCGGGATCGAAACTTTTCCATGATTTCACACGGAGTGCGGTCGAGTGAAAAATGAGAGTCGCTTGCTCTCCGCGAGTCGTGAGATATATCTATATAGCGAATCGTGCGCTACGTACGAATACGTTCGTCGCTCGTTGCGTCGAGAAATATCCAAGCGAACGACGGCCAATTTGCCATCTGCTGTTGTTAATAATTACGACGGCGTTAATAATTTTCTAATCTACGGCCGGACGTACGTTATACCTAGGCGCACACGTTCAACACAAGAGGGACGTCGCGCCACGACGTCCGCGACAAAGACGATCCGTTATCCCATTACGTGACTGAAATACAAAAATCGTCAGGTCAAAGAAAGGAGCCGACATTTTCGCTGGCCCCTGCTTCCAGATGGGGAGACAGATTATACCGAGATGGAGGGATCGTTGGGCAGGAGAGAGAGAGAGAGAGAGAGAGAGGATGGGTCAGGGAGAGAAGCAAACGGAGCATACATAACAGTGCGATTCATCAAGGTTGTGTCAGACTAATCCTGTCGACCTCAGCCACGTGAATGCGCTTCCAATCAGTTAAAGGGTCCGTATGTCCCTCCAGTCATCCGAGAGTACTTGGCACAAATCACCGTTACCCGTTGACAAAGTACAAGTTTCGAAATTTCGGCTAACTTCACTATACAACCGCAACTAATCGCAAAGTTTCGATAACTACGCTAATATCGCGCTACGCCGCGCGGTATCGAGCTAGTGGACCGCTGGCCATTAAACGCGGGCATCGTCTCGCATTTCTGCGCTACAAATGACCAACAATATCAAAGTTCGCCGATGAATATTTCATCGTCGCCGTTCTCGGTGGTAAATCCGTCGGCCGTCTGTTAATTAAATCAATTCGGAAGTAACCGAACGTAATTGTTACGCTCGTCATTACGTTGAAATAATGATCCCCTATCAATTTACCGTTTCAGAGCAACTGGAGCATACGAGTGTGCAAAATTTTCGCAATTCGACGCGATATCGAAACGAATAACGCGTAGCTTTGCTCTTTGAACGAATTGAGAAATTTCCCATCTCGGTGGGAAGAGGAAATGCTAAAAATCAAAGAAAATCAAAGAAAAGGGGGGAACAACTGGATGAAACTACCACGCAATTAACAATCGCGCAGTGTTCCGAACAAATGTTCCACGAGTAGGAGTGAGGTGCGCAGTCGACAGTTACACGCGCTTTGCACTCGTCTATTCAGAACTGGATCGAGGCTTGTTGCGCGTATGCCAAAAGGTAGGAAGGACGAACTCGAGTTGGCTGAATCAAACATGCGGCGCAAGTGTGGCTGCCTTAACGACGGTTGAATGCGTTTTCGGATGATGCATCGGTCCGTCGAGCGCGCAGAACGCAACGCGCAACCGACTCCAATCTAATCGACTGCTCGTCAAACAATCTCTGTACCGCTTGTCAATTCGCTCACCGTTTGGTTGCGGCCACGATACGGTGTGAACCGATCGATTCAACGATTCTACGGCTGATCCACTGCCGCTGGCTATGGCAACTCGGTAACCATGTTTGTCCAAAAGACAATGCCAGCGCTAACGAACGCCGCGCGCGTTTCCTCCGGTAGGTTCGCAACCACGACAAATCGCCCGGCAAACTTTTCGTAATTGTACGTTTGCTCGAGGAAACGAGCCAGTCCCTTTCGGTAACTCCATTGAATTCTGCTTGTTCGCCGCGTTTACAACGCGAAAAAGACGGTAAAGAACGTTTCCTTGGATCGTGGAGCAACTGTTACGTATTTGAGAACGACCAACCGACGAGTTGATTTATCGTAGCATCTGCCGTCTGTTTCGGCAAATGAAATTTTCATCGTCGCTCCGTCTAATCAGCGTCCGATAATCGTGCAAATTGTCCGACGATATATAGTCCGGCCGGCCGGCTGACCAATAAATGGCACTTGGCGCCGCCGAAGCGTGAATATACAAATTACTCGTCGAGCATTATTGCCGGTTAACTAATAACAGTCCCGTAACCGGCGGTATCCAAACACTGGTTGATAAGTTATCGCAGCCTGTGCGTTAAAACGAACGAAACGAGACAGAGCGGAAGAGCGGGCCAACGGCTCAGGGACCCTAATTAAATTCAATTAAGCGGGAGACGCGCGAGGGCGACGGCCAGAGTCGCAGGTTTAAGAAACCCTATCAATACGAGTTTCCATTAATATTCAGTCCGCGGCCGAAAGTTTTCGACAACGACACCGCTCGCCGGAAATTGAGTGCCCACCCTGTAATCCCCTATTAATATCAAGCTTTAAAGTTGTTCCCTCGTTGGGAAGCTTCAGACAGCGACACGTCGTTCTACCCTCTCCCTCTCTCGTCCCTAGATTACACAAGCGACTCGAGTGACACAGCTCTACGATTAATGCACGTTGTCGCGTGTCCAGAGAAGAAATTTCGTGCATCGACGCAGCTGCGATATGGCCACCTTTGTTTCTTCGAGAGATTCCGTTGACGATATATTCTTACGCCAGAAATACTGCTCGTTCAACATTCGATTCTCAATCTCGATCAGATATTTAATTAAGACGACTCTTTGCGTTACTTGAGCGCAGAAGACTGGCATTCAAGACAGCACAAAGAGACCCCACTGTGCTAAAAGTGTGAATGTTGAAGGATGCAAAAAGGGGAAAGTGATTCGTGGCGATCGAATCGGGTGCACTTTTCGCTACGACGCGAAAAAAGAAACAAAGTATCGATAATTAATCGTAATCCAGATGACTTGAAATCATCCGAGCGCGTTGTGCCGCGACGCGAACCAACTATTGCGCCGTAAGAAAAGTGAAACGCACGGCTCCAGTCGAGTCGAAACGAACGAAACAACACATTTTACTCGCGATTGGTCCATTTTACTGCTTTGCCGCCACGTTTCTCGTTCCTTCCGAGAATCGATTCGGCAAAACTCTCGATAAACTGCGTCACGTCGGCGGTGAATTCGTTTCACGCGGAATTTACTGGATCATCGTACCGAAGCTCTCTCTTTTCGCGGCGATAAATGACAGACGAAAGTCGAACGACCAACAAGGCAAAAATGAAGTTAATCCAAGCTCTTCCGAGCTTTTTTCCTAAGCGAAACGCCCGCCATTGAATTTTGAGGCGTTACGTCGCGTGAATTACGAGGAGGGGACAAGAGGAAAGAAAGAACTTACAAAGTGTTTAAACTTTAAACGGCCGGAAACCATTTTAAGAGTTCAAGCTGCATGGCCTGCCCCGCTTCCGTTAGAGACGGATCTATGTAGACTTTTCGCGTATATCGCGAGAAGATTGTGCTCTTCAAGACTTTACACGGCGACTGCGTTCGCTGCGAGCGTATCTTTTTTTCGAAGTTGAGACAGAGACTCGGACGTACCTGCAACAAAATTAAAAAAAAAAATCATCAGTTATTAATCGGAAAGACTGGCTGAAATTATTTAGATGTCGGAAATGTACGTTTCGTGTTTGTTCGTTTGTGCTCTAAAATTTCGCTTCAGCATGTACGAAACAATAGCAGCAAGAACGTAATACGGTTTGTGAGAGACGCTAGTGAAAAGTTTCGTGAAAAGAGAATGTGGCGAAAAATGAATTTTTTTTATTTAAGGGTGTGGTTCGAGGAAAATTACTTCGCAAAAAATTAACAAGGCTCTGTTTCCCGCAAAAATTGGAAATAAAATGTGAAATCTGTTCGAAAGGAAAACACGCGCGATTTTAACTGAATTAACTGAATACAAGTCCTGTTTTATCTACAGTTTTTCAAACCTTAATTACTCGAAAAATTTCAACAACAGCTCGTTTTGATATTTCAACGTTCGATAAAAAAAAAAGAAAAAAATAGAAACAAAAAACTGCTGATCGAAACATTAAAAATTAATACTTCCCGCAAATCGAGCCTCAGGAAAATAATTCGGTTTCGTTTTTGCGCAACGAGTCTGTCCACGAACACACGTTATATACGGGGTGACCCAGTATCGATAGTACAAGTGAGAAGACGATGATTCCATATGAAAGAATAAGTTGAAAATAGGAAATACATTGTTTTGGTAAGATGCTCCGTTTCAGAGAAAATCGAATTTAAACATTTATCGAACATACACTTGAATATGACTAATTCTAAACGTAACAGAAAAGAATAATTAATACGAATTAGTCAAAAATGTGAAACATATTTCGAAATGTTTTGAACATATTTCGTATTAAAAATTGTTCCGTTGCTTGATTTCAAACTTGATTTTCTCGGAAACGTAGCATTTTAGAAAAAAAATTTTATTCTATATCTTCGACTTATTTTCACAGGTAGAGTGTTAATTCTTCTTCTCCATCAGGTCTAGAATTAATTGAACCCATGTATATCAAAAACTAAATCTTATATGAAAAAATTTTATTTTTTATTTTGGATTTATTTCTTCATACAGAATCACTCATTTTCTGGTTGTATTACCGATACTGAAACACCCTGTATAATAAAACGTAATTTATCACTAGTACTAGCAACAGCTACGTCGCGGGGATAAAGAAATTAAAAGACTGAACGAGCGAATGCAAGCCAACAGTTACATCTCCACGATGGACGTTTCACGACTAATCGAAAAGTTCCCCAACATAGATGAAAAAAAGAAGCCGACGGTTAATTGGAGAAATTTGATCGAACCAGGGGTCAATTCCATTCAATTATTCAGTCTTTATCACGCGCGAGCATCCCCAACAGCAGCTGACACGAATAATCGGGGGCCGAGACGTTCCGATAATTACGGCCGCCGAGATTCCACGATAGAGAAAACAGAATTAACGTGACTCGGCCCGCTGATATCTCGACAAGCGCAGAGATTAGGTTCTATCCAACGGTATAAAAGGCGAACGCGGAGAAGCGACGGGCGCAAAAACTTTCCCTCGGAAGTTGAAGTCAGAGAGAAGCTTTCAGGATATCGAGAAACTTCGGTTACCGGGGTCTGCGTTTCCGCAGAAAATGATTAATTGCACACCGAATCGAGGCGAGAATGCCTTCATTCTCCGAAAGGGGATCCCCGGGACTTTCAGGTCGCTCGTCTTCCGTGTTTCCTTCTATTTTTTTTTTCTTTCCTTTTCTTTTTCACCGTTTCTCCTTTTTCCTTCCCCCACTTCTTTTCCATTCTCCCCTATTTCTTTCAACCGGCCGACCAGGTCTCTTTATAAAACCGCGGGAGAAATTATCCCATTCACCGGTCTGTCGAAGATCATCGTTCTTCTTGAATCAAAGATCGTGAATGTGAAAAGAGCAGGAAAAGAAACGTTGAAATTTCAACCGTGATAATTTATCGCTGAAGAATCTCAAGCTAAGCCGCGCGACAGCGTTGAGAAACACAATAATCGCGTACCTTCCGACTATTAAACGGCCTGACGTCTTAAAGAGATCGCGGAGGACAGCTCGAGATCGCGGTCTAAATATTTGCAAACGACAAAAGGAAGCGAGCGACTCGTGCACTTTGAAGTACAAAGAATTAGACGTCGGTCCCGGGTCACTACTGAAACTAGAGAAGAAAAAACGTCCCCGAGAAGCCAGAGGCAGAGAGAAAATCCGGCCAAGTGGCTGTACTTCCTTCAGGGGATCTAACCGAGCGAGCCGCACGAAACGGTATACAAGGGATTCGCGAACGTGTAAACGAGCAGCCGGCCGTAATAACCGGCCGAGAAGAAGAAACGGAAGCTGGAAAGCTCGAGACGAACCGATAAAATCTACCGACCGCGCGGACTCTGTGCGCGCTTATTAATATTCACTGTGCCTCCGCTTGGTCTCCACCGAGCCGCCTTCTTCTCCTCGCTGCCTCTCAGGTAAGCATGTATACGCGAGCTTGCGCGCGTTGCTCTCTTCGTCTTCCCATTCACCAGAAGGATAACATCGGTAAACGCTTTGCTCCCGAGAGTCGGCATTCAGCTGCAAAGTTGCGAAAGAGCCGGTCGGTATCTCGCGGTCGCGAGTTCCAACTCGGGCAGGGAAAAAAGAAAAGGAGCCACCACCCACCCGTCCCTTTTTATCCGTCGAAGGCTTATTGCATCGCGTCGACTAATTAAAATGCGTTCTATCTAGATGTGAATGGCGCCAAAGAGCCAACTACGTTTCGTTCAAGGGGGGAAGAAGTTGCGGATACTCGCGAGAGAAATCGGTCGTCCCTACTTCTCGTTTCTCTTTTCTCGTTAACGACGGGTCAAAGACTCTCTGATACGACATCCCGTTATTTAAAACCACATTTTGTTAGAATCTGCACATACTACGATTCCAATTGTTTATCCCATTCCAGAATCTCACGCGTAAATTCACGTCATTTCCAACTGCGGTTTATTTTCGAAGAAGATTATATCACGCCGTAAGAGTCTTAAAACGAAGGAGTATAAGGGCAATTAATTTTGCTTGGCGAGCGGCTGACAACGCTACCGGCTATCTTTTCAAAGTGGTACAAAGTTCGTTAACGAGTTCCAGCGCAAGATGAACCAGGAACGGCGAAGTGTAACAAAGAAAAAACGGTGGGACGTAACTTTCGGTGATTTTTGATGTAAATAAAGGAAATTAATCGCAGGAGAGCTCCGCCATCTCGCGGCAGACCGTTCCACGGAAATACGTCGAATAACCTGAATAACAGGTGGCGCACCTGCCAGGTGCATAGACGTTATCAGCTGGCGATCGGTTGGCCACGTTCGCGGCCGACGTTCGCTGGAAGGCTGCCTGACCCGGTTACAAACACACTCTCTGACCCAATTTCCGCCAATGAATCATTGCAACGGCGTCGCGCCGTTGAATAAAATCGTGCATACGACGTGCATTGCGAAACAGAACGCCACTGATTTGCATTCCGCTCCGGCAGCCGCTCCACTCTCCGTCCAAGAATTACGATTTTTCTCACGGAGCTTAGCCACCGTGGTTGGCTTCTCATCGGTCTTCAGCTTCTTTTCAATCCGACGCGACTAAGTGCAGCGCTGGGTCCGGCAATCAACTTTTCACAAAACGCGCGATTTGAAATTCAATTCATCCGCGAAGAGTGAATAATATCGCGGGCAGTAGACGAGACGAAACGAATTTCAAGTTTCTCGCGAGTAAAAAACCTGGTTCCAAGCGGTTAAACAGTTTCACTCCCGGTATTTCAATGGTTCTGCCTCGCGAGACCACAAATGGAACCACGCGCGTTCGCTATTCATATTTGTCCGGCGTGTGAAATCGCATTATCTCACTTTCCGTTTCAACAAACCACTTCTCAGAGTGAACAATTCCTATTCCTAACGCACGTCGAGCCTTTGTGCCTAATCTCGCCTCTGCCGTGAAACGCGCGCCGCGTTTCGCGCTGGTCACGAATGGATCTCCTCCACGCGCTGTGTTCTCGCTTGGACGGTTCACGGTGAATCATCGACGTTTCCGCTCCCGGTTATCGATAGTGTTATTTTTCTCAACGGGCCTCTGTCCATTGTAAATACATACGTACGTACGTACGTATATACAGCCGTGCCACCTGCTTGTTCCGACGCGTTCTCACGACGCCGTTGCTTTTAAAAAAGAATCACCCGACCTCAGCGCGAGGAACGCATCCGACACGCGCGGCAGATGTTTATTAATACTGTACGTAGTAATACAGTACGTTCGGTATTCAATTATTTTCCACGCGAAACATGAGAGCACGACGCTGCGTGTTTCCATTAGAGCCGACTCGTTTCGTACGGCGAAGCGCTTTGTGAAACGAATAATCCGCACAGAGTGGCCATTAATTCGTTTATTCGGTTAATTATCCAACGCAAGGATCTCGTATACCCCTGATTTTGCGAAAATTTCAGAAATTCAGAGTTGGTCCGTTTCCACGCGGTTACGTTCGTCGTGTACGTTACGTAACTATCAGTGGGAGAACCGAGACTCTTTTCCGCGCGTAAACGTATCGGTGTTAGTGTGGCGCGCACACGGCCCAACCGTTGACGTGCAGTTGCCTTAGTTACACATCCATCGCGCGGAACAACTTTCCTCCAACGAATTGTAATTTACCCGGAACGGTTGCTTCCAGCGAAAACAGTTAGCTCCAACGTCGGCCATTTTAAATGAAATCAGACGCGTTGCAAAAGCTCCGAAGAAACACAGGGGTACACGTTCCCCCTTCGAGTTTTAAAATAACGCCCCACTCGAACGTACTACAAATGTTCGATCGCGTACGTTTGTTACCTTCGACAATCGTTACCACGACGACATTGATAAAATACACGGACGCCGAAGAGGAGAAAAGACAGAGCGCGGGGGGCGAGCGATTTCCAAGGGCCAAGGCAGCGCGCGTATAACGTCTCATCAAAAATGCAAAAGGGCTGCCAGCCGGACTGAAATGTAGTTTGGACGCGAGAGTCACGCACGCCAGGACGCGGTGCTCATCCACGGAATGCGAGAGAGTCGCACATGTCGTTATAAATATTAATGTTCCGCGTGTGCGCGCACACACGGCGCGTAAGTACCTATCTACGCGCACCTCCGCGAGACGAGGCAACCCTGTTTCACTCAACCGTCATTATTGGACCAACTACCGAACCCGCCACCGCCGATGCAACCTGAAATTCTAACCGTCTCCTCGTATGCATGCCATGTTTGTTACGCGACAGAAGGACACGTAACGTGCACGTCAAAAAATTACGCGAATTTCGTTTCTAGCCGTCCAACGTGCACCGCAGAACGAGCCGCGTCTCCGCGTGTTTGAACTGACACACGATTTGCGAGGAAGGATTAAAAAAGAAAAAAAAAAAAAAAAAAAAAAAAAAACAAGCGAGAGGATTTAATTTTTTGCGAGAATTCCACGAAATATAATATGTACGTCCGCGGAGGATCGGCGTGCCAGAATTCAACTGGCGGCTCGTAACGAGAGCAAGAAGCGGCGGCAAATTGATGGCGAAACGAGCGATCCGTTATCGTACGACGCTTGTAGATTCTTCTTGTCCGGCGAGACTCTAACGGCTTCTGTCTTACGGTGCACCGTTACGTCTACGCTCGAGCAGAACTCGAAACAGACGAGCACTGAAGCACGATGACTGTAAATCTCTGTCTCCCGCGCCGTTGAAGGATGAACGAGAAACACGTTTAAATTTGACGAAACGCGACTTCTTGGAACCAATGTCGAGCGGATATTATCCCGGTAAGCGGTTTCGAGACAGCGCGATCGAACGCGGAGAATCTTTCAGACGTGAGAAAGAAGTTGTAAATCTCAATTGTTGGGTTTTCGACGTACAGGTTTGTTGCATATCCCCGATTCACGAGGTTTTTATAACTTGTTACGAGAGACAGAGAGAGGTTCCGGGAAGTACACGCGAGTACACGTGCTTTTTCGAAGGGGATACACGTTTTATCCCATGGCGGGAGAAAGATCTGTCGGCAGGAAGTGCGTTGAACCGCAGTGTAACCTTGATGCCCGTCACGGCTGTTGCATCCTCGTTGTCAGGTGTAACGACGAACAAAGAGAACCCTACGCGCCGTGAGCCAGCGTTGAAATTGCTACGTTCATTCTGCCTTCGACTTGCTCGCTCCGAGTCTTTGAATCAACGACAGGCTTCTCTCAATGCCTCTCCACGGTACGTTCCTCTCGATGTAAAGTTTTCATTGTTTGTCTTTCGCTCTATCGGGCAAGACTTTGACGATTAAAAATTCGAGACGTTCGCAAACGTTTGACGCACGCACGAGCGAAGCAAACGCCACGTTTTTCACGGTGTGTAAAAAATATCGCGAACGAACGAAACCATCGTAAAAAACGATCGCGATCGCGAGCATTCGTGTCCGGGGTCTTTGGCGTAGAAAAATTACAATTAACCGGCTCCGGAATCAGCGCGCAAAGGGGCGCGTGGGAAAAAAAGTAGTACGTGGAAAAAGTTCCCGATCGGAGAATCCCACGATTGATTGAGCTAAAGTGCGGTGGCTACAAAGTGAAATATTCAATCTCGTAGCGCGGGAATTGCTCGATCCCTTTCAATTTTCATCGGATTCGAGCGATCAGCGGATTTCTTTTTATCCGTGAAAAGAAAGAAAGAACCTGTATATCTCTCGTCGTATCAGTCCGCGGCCAAGGCTTCGCGATACGTGATAAAAACAACCAACGACACAGGAAGAAAGCAATACGTTTTCTTTCTTACATCAATGTCGAATCTCTTTTCCACTCGCGATTTTGCCTCTTTATTTCTCTCTCTCTCTCTCTCTCTCTCTCTCTCCCTTTCCCTCTCTCGTTCCCTCTTGGTCTCACCCATGCGCGCAGCCAGTAGTCAGAGGTGTCTGCAGCGGCTCGCTGACCTGTTGCATGCTCTTTTGTCCGGGACCTAGCGCGCGATTCTGCTTTTCTGAACCGTTCCATGCCGCGCTTATTCTTTCTGGCACTCTTGAGCGACACTCGCGAAACAAGAAACCAGCGTATTGTGTCCCGCGCTGCGAAATACTGTAATTTCAGTAGATCGACAGTCGAGCGAGCGCCGCTTCTTCACGTACCGGAGTACATTCGTCGTTGAATTAAATTGCACGTGCCAGAGAGCCTGCCAGGGAGGCTTCCAAGGGAAATAGTTTCGAAAACGTTACGATCGTTACGATTCCTGCAGAGAGAAAACGAACAGTGACGACGATAGGCGAGAGGCGATTTGCCCGGGATTAAAACTATCGCGACGAATCGTGATTACCCCGGGGCGAGAGCGTCGTGCCGGTGCCTCGAATTACGCGAACCTGGCAGAAGGATACACGGCTGAAATGTTATCCGTTCCGGGTCTCTAATTACGATCCGAGCTGCACGCGCATTAGCTTCGTTCGCGGCGTTCTCCTTTAAACCGGCAAGAAAAGAAAAGAAAAGAAAAGAAAAGAAAAGAAAAAAAAAAGGAACGAAGAAAGAAACAGGAAAAAAGACAATGTAAGAAGGTGCAAGAATTAGAAAGTAGATTAACACCGTGTTAGAACGAGCCTCGAGCGGGAAACGTCGATGAAAGTAGAGAGAGACGAATTATATTCGCGTCTTCGACATCGGGCTACACCGTTCGAGACAATCCACTTTCATGCTCTAGATATCGTCAAATAATCGCGGCTCGTTCGCGACGTTTATTACCGTTGCTGGGAACCCCCCCGTGTACACATCTGGTGGAGAGAAAAAAATCGCCGAACAATACCTCGGAAATATAGGTCGAAGTCGTTTTCCGCTTCTAGATTGCGTCCATGACGACTCGCGCGATTATCGCAGATAATTGTCACGTAAATCCAATAGAATAAAAGAGTTCAGAAAGATCAACGGCTGTGATTCGCTTAAATACCGCATGAGTCACGCGGCGTTGAAGACTGCAAAAAAGACGCAAAAGCGCTGACTCGATCGGACCCTTTGGAGAATGCTGCACTGTAAACGACGCGACGTCCTCTCGTTAATCGACCGTGCCGACTCCGGATCGATCCATTTTTTTCTTTTTTTTTTCCCACCCCCCTCTCTCATTCACGATCCACCGAGTGAAGTGAAATCGGCGCAACGGCGTGGAAACATCGGGCGCCGTTAATCGAACAGCGCTGAACGAACCGGTTGATTTCAATTTCGAAACAGCTTATCGTAAACTTCCGCGGCGGGCGCGCGTTCTTGCACGATATATTCTTCAGCGAAACTTGTTCACGATTGACAAGACCTGATTTAATCATTCGATTTTGAAGGGACAGCTCGGTATTTCCCTTTTCATAATTTGCAGATAATAATAACGAACGTACATTTGTATAATAGTATAATATCTGAATAGACGCTTAGAGTGAAAGCTACAATAGCGACGTAAAAGTAGAACAAAAGTATTTCACAAGACGAAAGTTCCGAATTGACACTCACATAATTTGAAATATAATACAGATAAATGAGACATCTTATTGCTTCTTACGAAAGTCTAAAAAGTGACAGAGAATATTATTCTCCCAGAGATTGAAACTCTTGTAAATACTAAGTTCTGGCAAACTCATAATGCGCGTTGACGATTGCTTTAAATTTAAACGACATCGCATGTTACGAAGATACAATCGACAAAATTTCGTGTTAAATATCACTTGAACGATTATTTCCAACGCTGTGTCATTTTATTTACGAATCAAATTGCTGGTAGATGGTGCAAAAAACGTTTGCCGAGGGCAAAGGCTGAAAACTCGATCGAATTCCGTGTACGTCCGCAGATTCGACAATGCGAGCCTCGTACTCGCGTGCTATGATCCGAAGACTCTTTATCGAGGGAAATATTCGAGGTACGGGCAAAGCGCGTAGCCCACTCGCAGCAATCTCGTTTCCACGGTGTTTTCTCTCGCAAAAACCCGTAGCGTACGCGAGCTGGCTCGCGAGAACGGTACACGAGCAAAGGTGCATGTACGTGGCGCAACGTCACTTGTTCAAGGCGAAGTAATATTTTCTCGTCACGTGCAGAAGAACGCGCTGAACCAGCATCTAGCAGACGGTTGCTATTGCTTGCGTGTGCCGGCGCGAATAAAACTTAGCTGATACCGATACATTTGTGTTTCCTTCGAACGTTCCAGTAATACATTTTCACGTGTATCGGCGTTGCGTCGAAAAAACGCGATCTACTTTCCGCGGTGCAAACCACGACGTTCGCGCATTCCGCGCTCGAGCGTGGAATTCGAACGGCTGTGCCGATTGTTCGCGATCGTTTCCTCTGTTTACGAGCTGCAAAGAAGAATTAGCCGTTCGAACGACAATCGATAAGCGACAATGGACGTTTCCGATGGCAATAATTTATTTTCAAATTAATTTTACATCACTAGGAAGTTGGCGAAAATTGCGAGTCTGATCTTGGATCCTTTAAAAAACAGGGACACTTTCCGGGCGATTTTCGTTGTTGATGGAATATGGATTGCACAGCGTCGCGAGACGAAGATGGTTACCGAAACACTGGTCGAAACTAGGTACGGAGTAACGACTAGCGTTGCAACGTGAATCATTGATACAGTCACAGAGTGTTGTTTATCGTGTAAGATAGAAACAACTTTCCAATCACTCGCGGTAAACGTAGGTGAATCGCAACTTGTCTGATGGTACCGACGATCAACGTATCCCGGGATACACCCAGTTCGCCGCCTTTCTCCTTTCCTTATTGTTCCACCCGTTATATCCGAGCTAGGCGCGGGATTATCCACGAAGCGTGGAAAACAACTTAACGAAAGGAAACACTTTCTCGGAGTTCCCGCTACAACGATTGCGGACGCGTTGAATGTGAAGAACGAACGGTATACCACGTAATGGAATATATGTGTATAGTATGCATGTGTGATATGTGTATGCGAGTACGTATTACGTATATACGCGTAGAGTGCAGCTAGTAAGTAAGTAAGTAAGTAAGTAAGTAAGTAAGTAAGTAAGTAAAAACGTTAGATTGGAGGGAAACGCAGCCATCTTCGCAGTAGACGTAGGACGCCATGGCGAGCGTCTCCGCCCGATTCGTGCGGGAGTTCGTCGCGTTATAAATGGTGTCGAGTCTACACCATTGAAACGTGACGCTCGTTTACTCTTTCAAACGTAGCTGAACGGCGAGAACGTCGAGAAAACGTTCCTAACAGGCCCTCTCAGACTCGGCTTTTTCTATCGACGACTTTTGCCGGAGCAAAGTGCCTCGCTGAAAGTCGATTCCCTCGCGTGCAATCACGTGGAATGTTGAAATACCAGGGGAATGTCGAAATAATAACGGGTCTCTCGACTGCCGATCAGTTATACCACCGCACGTCACGCGTGTGCACGGTATGTAGCCTCGTTTGCACTCTCTTTCGTTCTTCATTTCGTCGATCGGCCGTTGATTCGACGTTAATATATTTTAACAGCAATTTCTAGCAATTTCGCGTTTGACCGTTACGAGCATTTGCAAATTTGCAAGACCCTCGTGTAGCTGCACCCGGCCCAGGGGTATTAATACGATCCGAGGCTTAAGCGTATTGAATCACGTCAGAACTGTTTGGACACCAATACTTGACCAACGCTATGGACAGGTTCATTAGAGTAAAAACCGACGTGTAAATTTCATTAAACACAGTGAAGGGCACGATTGTACCAGTGACAATGAAATATCGTCGATGGTTTAAACTGATACGATTTTGTAGAACGAGATCGCACAACGATGAAACGCTTCGTTTCATTTTAAAGCGTGAAGCCTCTACTACTTTGACAATCGTGGATTTGTTCCTTTCGAACATGACTTTACATTAGGCAAAGAGTGGAAAACTGAGGACACGTTTTTTCTCGAAAATTGTAGAAATTCAAGCGCATGTGAGAATACATGAAAATTTTTTTTCATGACTACATCCACCATGGTATTGAGGATTGAGATTTTTAGTCTTTACAATGACTTTTTCAAACTCGCTCTACGATTTTATCGAGTTTGGAACATTAGAGATTTCTTGAATTTTTGTCGTTTAGAAAATCGTCCCTAATACCCGACATTCAATAAAATAGTGCAGAAAAAATTGTACAGGTTTCAGGGAATCATTCAAATCAGGTGAAGGGAAAACCTTAATCTCCAAAAACGACGGTGAATCTAACCGCGAAAAGAAATTTTTGACGCTTTTACGTACGTTTGAATTTTGACAATTTCCGAGAGGAATGTGTCTTTACCTTCTCACCCAATGCATGATGTAAAATCATATTCAAAAGAAACGTCAAAGTAAAAGTTTCGCTTTTTAAAGTGGATCCGATATGATTTTTTTTACAAAGTTGTCTAGAATTTTTCATTATCATTGGTACAGTTATCTTCACCAAGTAAGATTGCTATAAAATCCTTGTGTTTGATTTACTTTCTGTTTATTAGGCAAGAATATGAAAAGAAATTGAATTATAAAAAAAAAAACAAGCGTAAACAATCGATGTTTCAAAGTTTTAGGTTAGGTCGTTAACCGTTGGCAACACGTTATCGAACGATTTCATAAAAAGTGATTTCCAATTCGAAAGAGATGACAAAGACGAATGAAGGCCACGACCGTTCGTCTATTCCTTTGTACACTTCTGGCAGGTGTAGAAACACCTTTCGCAGGTGTGTTCGATTGTTCGTCGTTCGTACGAATCGCGTGTCAGCGACGAAGTAAGAATGTGACCGGTCGCGAAGCGACCGGTATCATAAACGACAATAGATTTTCAGCTGCTAATCGAATCGTCGACCGTTGGATTCGACGTTGAATCCAACTTCGGTTAGATATCGCATTGGCATGTGATTCATTTGCATGCAACGAAGCCATCCGAAGGATGGTCGATGGCACCGCCACCGTGGCGTGGACGCCCAAGTTGTACCCCTAACGACCATTTTCCTCGTGCTTGCGTCTTCGCTTTCCGAGCCAATTCGGAAACGACCAATCTCTCGGTCGATTCGAAAATTTGTCAGGTAGAAATTGCCGGATCGTCCGAGGAATACAAATGCTGACGACACGAGACAGGCCATCGATAATCCAGCTAAGCGTCAGCTTTCGTGACTTTAAGTTTAAGATCGCGAGCTCTGCCGCAGTGAAATCTGCGGAGCCAAGACCTGCTTGTCCAGCAGAAAACGCGTTTCTCCGTGATACAGTGGGTAACATGTAGCCGGATGGCGTTTCGTTGGAAAAATAAAAAGAAACAGCCGAGATGAAAATGCGAAGTAAATTCAGTTTCTCAAGTTGGAAATAAAAGACGTTAAATAATTTCACTTCTCAAGTTGGAAATATTTTTTTCTCTGACGCGAGGAAACCTTTTACGACTGAATTCAACGCAAACGAGTTTCAAAGTTACTGTTTTTTCATCGACCTCGAAACAACAAACAAACGTTACCGAGTTAGAATTAAAAAAATTTAACAAGTTTGTTTGACTCACGTGTTCTGAATTACCTCTCGATCACGTCGCGAGAAGATCACGTCTGGTTCTCATCCAAAAGCAATGAAAAACGGGCAAAAAGTCAAGTTTATTTTACGTGGAAAATTTCTGTTGCAATCGTTCTCAAGACGACACGATGCGACTCGTGCGACGAGATGCCGGAAATCAGTTGGTCGTCGCGATTCCGAGCAACAATTTTACGTATTCGCGTTACTTTGTATGCATGCGCGTGCACGGTTCGCTTGAGGGATGAAATTTCAGTTGGCACGGTTACTATCGTCCCAGCGTTGTCTCGCCGTGAATTCCGTTACAATATTTCTCGACTATCAGCCCGTTCGTTCTCGTCAGAAAAGTTATCGGGACGCGTTACACCACGGAGAAACTACGCGTCTGATGCAGTTAATCGGGGCCGAAGCTCGTGAATTTTACGCGACGTTTTTTTACCCAGAAATCTCAACGTCGATTTATTATACGGTGCTCCCACCTTCGTGGGAATATCAATGGGACACCGGGATCGTTCCAGAAATTACGAACCGCGGCGAACTTGCGCATTTAAATTGTTCTTCCGTGCGATTTCAGCGAGTACGTGGTTGTACGAAACGTGAAACAGGCGCACGAGGTGGACGAAACTTTTTAAGTAACGACAGCATGACGACAACCGGAGCAATTGTAATTACCCAAGGAGCAATCGTGGTTGAAACTTTCCTAGTTTCGTATCGGTGGGATTCGTTGCGAGGTCGCAAGTACCCACCGCTCTAAATACGTCAAATTAAAGGCTTGCTAGTCGTGAACGTCGCATTCGCGCGCAGTACAAGTCATCGCGTGTTTGCGAATTAGCGAGGTCCACCGCGGAGAACGACTGATCCCGTAAGTCCTTCGAGAACGATCGTCGAGTAGAAAGTTTAGAAAATTAGCAGCCGATTAATTCGAGGGGAAACGTTTCCGCCGTGTCCGTAATCCGCGATTTACAATTCGCTTTCCTTTCTTTTTTCTTTCGTTTTAAACTTTCGAATCGCGAACGCGACGACGAGAACGCAAATAATGCACGAACGTTCAGACGCAGAAATCACGTTAACATTTCGGCCACGGCAAGGTTCGCCGACGACGATTGAAATTTTGAAAACGAGACTTCGCTCGGCCCATAGTTCAAATACCAGTTGACTGACAGCTTGACTGAAAGTTTTCAACGGTTCGCTGTTCCAAATTGAAAGCATTAACGAAAGCATCGGTATCGATCCTGGATATTCCTTTCAATTAAAATCAGTTGGCAATACAGACCAGGCTCTTCGCCGTCTCGATTCGAAGACACGTTCCGCGAGTTGGCCTTTCTTTCTTTTTTTTTTTCTTCTTCGTTTTTCATTTGAATACCGCTGTAATCAATAGACCCGACACGCCGTTAACTGTACTGCGAGTATAAACCAATGTGAAACGTTAACAGGTTTCGATTGAACGAGATCAGTTTAATTCGAATTACGCGATAAGTACGCGGCTGACAGGCCGCTCTCTATCCACGCGACTAAATATCAAACGCCGAGAGATGTCTCGGTCGTGTCTTCGCGATAGAAACACACAAGTGTAAGTTCCTCTGCGTGTAAACTGACAAGACCGTAGGTAGCCACGGACGAGACGAATTTCCCAGACGAAAGGAATCAACGTGATAAAAGTGGGAGAAGGCCAATAAAAATAACGAGAAACTTTCCCGAGGTAACTTCCTCTTTGTCATTTTTTGGCGTTTGTAAACAGAAATCTTGGCAGCCGTCCCGAAAACCAGTCGCGCTATATTTCGCGTTTAGTTTTCCACCGAGTTCTCCCAAGAACCGAGAGTGTTTTTGTGCAGCAGAGAGAGAGAGAGAGAGAGAGAGAGAGAGAGAGAGAGAGAGAGAGAGAGAGAATCCGTGAAAAATACACTTGCGTCCCGTTTGAAGTTACCGTCGACAGAACACGTAACTTTTTATCTTATCCGTGACTTATTACCTGACTTGCCATTATCGTCGAAGAGTTAAACTATCGTTGGTCTGTTATCGGGGAACAGCTGGAAATTTATCTCTTCGCGAATAATAATCTCTGTATTCTCCTACCATAGACGCGACGTATTTTATGACAAGAGTGGAAGGAAGAAAGAACGAGAAGAGGATCGAGAAACGAGGAAAGAGGTAAACTGCGAGTAACCGGTACAGGTAAGGTACCGTCCAAGTAGCCTCAACACCGAGGCGAGCTCAAAGCTCGGGTCTAGACGAGTTTGCGCAGCCCGACACACGCCAGTAAATTTCACGTTTCTCGATACCAGCGACCGGATCTCGATCGGATATCGTATCGCTCCGCGATATTCTTCGTTCCTGATCAATGGCGCAGAACACGATTGTGGGATGAGGTAGGTAGCTAGGACAGTCTTTACAGAAACACCGAGCAACATCCGGACGGTTCCATTCCTACCTTTTCGCCCGTCTCGCAAACGAAATCCTCCGCCGGGATAAAGCACGAGCTATCGTTCCACGCCGCCGAGATAAGTAAAATCACAGTTGGCGAGGCATTCGTTCGAACCAAGTTCAAGATCTTGCGATTTTCTCCGTTAAAGCGTCCCGTTTACCGCGAATGTCGACTCGGCTGAAACTACCAACTCCAATTTGGATATATGGGGGAACGGAAGCCCCCAGCGCTCGCAATCTCACGTCCCGATCTTTTCTGCTTGATCTTGGCAAAGCGAACCGAGCCGCGGTGCGCCTACGAAGCATGTTCTCTCGGGCTCTCGCGCGAATTCTCTTCCACGTGATTGGCCACGAAGGTGGACAGGGGAAATCTCTCGAAGGTTCATAATACAGACCCGAGTAGGTCGCGTCGTTAAGTTGAATCTACTGAAAAAGAGAGACGACAAAAAGGAGGAGGAGGAGGAAGAGAGCTATCTAACAGTGTATGTATCCACTGTCGAGAATACGACGCGAACTGCCAAGAGTGCACCGATACACCGGCGCTTTTCCACCGAATCTCTCCCAGAAGCCGGGAGAAAAATGTAGCTGGTCGCGTGGCCCGACATCGCCTCAAACGACTCGCCAACGTCCGTCAAAAAGGAAGATTCGCTTCCTGTTCCTGGTGGGGCAGGGGAGGATCAGGAGCGGACGTCGCTACGACGACGTTTATAAACAGCGATCTTGGCAAGTTTCCCGAAAAAGACGGAGCCACGCCTCGGCGACCGCCTCGGAGAAAAGTTGAGAGAAGGTGGACATTATATAGAGGATACTGCGGTAAACGTCGTAAGTACAATTGCCAACGATGTCCCGCCGGTGGGAAAAAAGAAGAGGGAGGGTACACACCGTGAAACGTACACCGACGCGGATAAGTTTATAAAAATCTCGATGAGGACGGAAACGATGATCGTGTTGGATTCGAATCGTTCACAACCGGAGCGAACGTGCCCGTACGAACGATAAAACTGCCGCTTCTGGCTACAACCGCTGGCTCTGTACTGTTATTATTTCACGACGTAACGATCGATATTTCGACCGGTGCTCGGGAAACGCTCCCCCGCGTAATTTCATCTTATTTTACGGCTAGGATTCATTATCGTCGGTTATAAACACGGTTGTTTCATGTCGTAGGCAGTCACGTTGTACGGTATATTCTCTGACGATTCTCCAGCGAGTATTCGCCGTGCGGAGTACGTAGAGCAGAGGTGTCCGAGGTTCTCTCGAAAGTCCAGCCAGTGCCAGAGCAAAGAAAGAGGCTAACGGAGTAGAGGCTTTCGCCTACTCGACCCAAGAAACCTGTTCGACCGGTCTTACCTGGCCAACCGCTTCCCTCTCTTTCTCTCTCTCTTTCTCTTTCTCTCTACCTTTACGTTCGATTCACGTAAACCTACACAGACCGGGGACGACTGCAAGAACACAATGTTACGCTCGCTGCTACATCGCAACGAATACTTTCGTACCTTGGGACCGAAGTCTCTGGAGCACGTTGGTTACCGAACAACGCCGTGTATCGCACGTAGATGACTATAGCAAAAATTCTCAACTCGATCGTGTTTAAATTATTTCGTTTCAATCGAGGTTCTTTTCGTCTTCGTGAAAAACGTAAAAGGTTATCTTGAATCTATCATTGGTGCAATCACGATTGCGATGGATTAAAGACGATTAACAATAGACATTCGGAGATACTTCTCGACAAACCGTGTCGTTAACAAACCATGGAACAATAATGGGGAGTTATCGGTAATTTTCAAAAGGGTGTGTATATATCGCTAATAACCCCGCGCAGAAGCAACAAAAGAAAAAGAAAAAGCAGTTAAGTTAATAACCCCAACGGTATGTTTCCGCGGACGATGTACCGTCTCTCGTAAATAGTTAATGCTTCTCAAACTGTCTGATTCCTCAGCAAAGAGTGGACCTCACTTCAAGGATCATTGAACTCTGCCCAGGCAGCCTTGAACTCGTCGACCGGCTTTCCTTGCTGGTACCTTCGCGAAGGTTCCAGGAAGTATAACGATCACTGGCAAAACGAGGCGCCTCCTCCGCCTCCTCCTACTACGCAGCTTCGTTCTTCCCTTCGTTTCCTCGGAACCGAAACGAAGGTTCGCTTCTCGTTAGGGTCAACCCCAGGGTTGACCGAGGACCTCGATATAATATCCGCAATAAAAGGAAAGAACGCCGATGCCGTTTCTTTCTGGCAATTCGTATCGTTTCGAGACCTCGATATCGACTCTTGTGTCGAACCTTGTAACGAGTAAAAAAAAAAAAAAAATATATATATATATATATATATCAAGAGTCGCGTGACACGCGATGTAACGCGATATAACTCTGATAAAACAGAGAACTTATTAGCTCGATCGGAGAGAGTTTGAAAACAATTTAGAGCCCCGAGAGTTGTCTCGATTGGCGACAATTCGTAATTGCTCTGCGCCGTACGTATCTCGCCGTACGGAATTCGGCTGGAAACTAGAACTCGAGCGTTCGACATTTGTCCGTGTCAGTGCATCGTTCATCCGGGCCCGGAGAGCTTAAACTTCATCCGCCGTCTTACACATCGATATCCCCAACAACCACTTAAATCTTCTAGCCGGTGGATTCGGTGCTTCGAATGGAGTAGGTAATTGACCAGGATTCTCTCATAGATCTCTGTTAGGAGATGGCCCGCATTATGTGTACTACAGACACCGTCGCCTACGTTCAGGTTTCGCCTGTATCCCGGCTGCGCCTCGGTGTGAAAGTGTCCGATCGGTGTGGTAGGCTAGTGGCCTCTAGAGTGCACTAGCGACGGGGTAATTACGAGCAGCGTACCGTCGTCTCCACTGTCAACGATGCAGATCTATGATCGTAAATGGATGGTCCGACGAGAGAGAGAGAGAGAGAGAGAGAGAGAGAGAGAGAGAGAAAGAGAGAGAGAAGCATTGTACACAACGGAGAAGGAAGGCAAATCGATGGAGAGAGCACAAGACGAGAGAGAGAGAGAGAGAGAGAAGAAGCGAAACGACGGAAAGGAACACTGGTGGAAGAAGAATGAGGCGATGAAATTCGCCGGTTTTTCGGCGCAAGGCAGAGGTAGAAGACTTTATTAACGTCTGAAGAGGGAAGCAGTGTCCCCGGAAGATGAAGAACCCATGAACTGAATCGCGGATCTGCATACAGGCGTGTACTTTCATACTGCTTTCACCCTTTCAACTCGTTTCCTCCACCCTCCCCGTCTCAGGGAAAATTCTGCTCCGATCGTTATTCAAAGGACTGCGATCGAAGGGAACGTTTCTTCGCACGGACATTAGGAGAATTGTTGAAACAAGTCAGTGTCCGATGCTCGATGAAGAATTTTTTTTTTTTTCTAACGAAAATTGGCAACGATATTCGAGTTTCGATCGTCGAGCATCGGGCATCGACGCTCGATGAACCTTGAGAACAACTGGCTCGTGATGGAACGCGTGAGCCGCGTCGGTAATTTTGCTCACGGAACGCACATCCGGTAGTGGAGAGACGCGTTCGTGCGCCGGGGGAACAACACGGAAATCCATCCGCGTACATCGAGAAACAATTTTCATTTTGCTTCGCAAAACTCCGTTGAAATTGTAAAACGCTTCGAATGTAAAAAAATTATTGGAGCTACGGGCACGTAATTCCAGCACGCGAAACGTAGATTAACGAGAATAATGCGATCCGCTGTATCGAAGAAGAAATTGAAAAACGACAACGAATCAGGCGGTAAAGAGAAAGAAAGAAAGAAAGAAAGAGAGAGAGAGAGAGTCGCGGAGAAATTACATCGAACCGGCGGCGCAGAGAGTTTTGCACGAGCGGACGAAACGAAAAATAAGAAGCATCATCGAATAATGGAACGACGCGATCAATTTTCGTTTCAATTTTCCCGCTGTCTCTTGTCCCGACAGAAATTACAAAGATGTTGCGACGCGCGGAGGCTCGCCATGACACGAAATCAACAGCGTGGAAAATTCTAGCTGGAAATTACGCAATCGATACGGTGGCCCGCGAACATTCGCATCGTCAATTGATCGCTTTGCCACACGCCGTATTTCTAATTGCATGATAAAGTACTCGGATAATTACAAAATTTAATATTCATCGCGATTGATACGCGGCTGCCAGGATTTTTGCTAATTACGATCGTGGTCTTTTCGGCCGTGGAACAAACGCGTACGATTGCACGAGCGTTATAAACCGTGAGCTACGCTCTATGTAATAACAAACCACATTAATTAACATAATTACAATTTATAATGAAAATGACTGAAAACACGATCGTACAGCTCGTTTGTAGGAATTCTCAAATGTAAATTGCGTCGTGTACAATTGCAAAAATGCAGTCGTTGTTTTAACAATTGGGACAGGCGCGGATGTTTCATCTGCAAAAATAAATGTAAAAAAGTCGCGCCTACAGGTGGGAAAGTATGAAACTAGGATGTCCTGGCAACGTCTGTCGTTCTTCTTTAGTAGAATTATTTCACACGTAAGCGCTGATCCGCGTCAAAGTTAAACGTGGAACACCGTCGAAACGGGAACGATAAAATTAATACGAGGGAACTCGTTCAAGCACGTCGAAAGGAAACGTAACGCGGAATCGTAAAACGAGAAAAGGCAATTACGACAACGTTCGGAAAGAGACAGGGCAAGTTCGAAACCGACTCTCATCGAGGTTTCGTCACAGCGCCAAACGAGGAAGTATCAGAGTGGAAGAAAGAGCCGAGTCATGACTTTCATCGTGCCATGGCACGCGGGAGAGCCACCTTGCTCGTTCCGGCAGACAGAGAAGCGACAATACTCGGTTGTTCTTTCAGCTTCTCTCTTTTCTTTCGGCCTTCTTTTCGCCTGGCCGTCAGGAACTTTCCTCGGACTGTTGGGCCGGCGAGCCGGCTAACGACATAACGGTGCTAATTTATCAGATGCAACTAGGGTGTGGACCGTCGAAAGCAGTCGCTGAACCGAAACGACGGAATTGACCCTGATCCTGTCGCGATAATGAGGCTCGTTGCCTCAGAAATACAGCGACACTTTGAACTTGGCTGACGAAACTAGGCGGCGACTCTATCAAACGCGGACGTTGCCGGCAGACGGCGACGAAGATGCACATTTTTATTCCGCGCGCGGTGCTACAGAGTCGAAATGAAAAATGCACGGGTTCCCATATCGGATCGATCCGTAACGCCGAGCCGATACTCGCGCGTGAATTCATATTTCTGCGTTTACCCCTCCAATCAAAATAAATAGAAAGGTTCGATCATACAGTAAAAGAAACTTCAGCATCAGGCCGTAAAGGTAATCCTTCCCCTATACGTTAGCTGCTAAATTATGCCAGGCATATTTTGCGATTTCCTGCGGCAGCTGGCTGATCGATTTTCTGTCGGAAAAATGATACTGATATACGAGGCACCGGTCGATTCCAATTCCCGCGAACTCTAGTCGCGAGGAATATAACAGTGAACCGATCTGTAAGTCTGCAGGCACGCTGTTCCCCTTCTGTCGGCTACATATGTCCACGTAGCCGTGTCCACATACCGGGTGTACAACTCTTACACGCGCCACCTCGTCGCGAAAAAAGGCTCGCTTACGTTTGTCTCTCGAGCGATCGTGGAACACTTCATGGAGGGCTTCTTACAACGGATAAGCGAATCGCTCGCGCAAACTCTCCGGGCACACTGTATCGAATTAAACGCGATTAACGGCCATTAGTCGGTCGTACTAATTAACAGCCGGCGACTCTCCGCGGTCACTGTCGCATCGCGCAATTGTTTCTTCCTCTTCGTTTCCTTTCGCTTTTTTTTTCCCCCTCTACCGGTCGACTCTTTGATCAACGACAATTGCCACACGAGGAGTCAAACAATGGCTGGTTTCGCTGTTTAATAAAGTCGGAACCGCGCTCGCTGATCCGACCTTGCTTATTGCTGCTCCTCCGAATTCTCCGTTATCGAATAGATATTTCATGCAGCCTGTGGATAGATTGCTGACGTGAATAGATTCAATTGAAAACTATGGGCGTAACGTAGGAACTATCGAAGCGAGGGCCAGTTCATCAACGAGCGGGCTATTCACGGCACCGACGCGCCAGGCTTGGCCAGAGCTTGAAACTTTTTCCCGGGAACAATAGGCCTCGACCTCGTTCCAAGAAAAATAAATTCCACGGTGATAAACGCGCGGAAGGCCTACAGATTCCCCATGTAGATTTACAATATAAACGTGCGCCGCTCGGAAATCGTATTTTCCAGCATTACCAGGCGGAAGCCGACTCCGAACCTCTCGGTGGCTCGTCCCTCTTGGGTTTACGCAAGTCTCGTAGCCGAGAACCACGCGAATTCACCGGGTAAACCCATCGCGTCTCTACCCATAACAGTTACATGGTTTACGCTAACACGCGACACGTGCACGTCTGTCGTAAGCACCACCGTTACCACACACTCGCGAGAAGTGACGTGCATGAAAGGCACCGGCAAGTCGTGCGTACAACGTTCAGATAACGATACACACCGGCGACTCGACTGCGAGTTGATTTTTCTCGAAACAGGACGCACGTTCTTCGTATCTACACGTGTAAGTCACTTCCTTCCTTGCTCGTGAACCACGAGCCGTTTTTTTTTTTTTTTTTTTTTTTCTTTTCGAAACGCGGGTAGATCCACGCGACAACGCGGATTACGCCGGATTTAATTGCGTTTCAAACGAGCGATGCTATCGCGAAAAATGTGAAGTCAGAACAAGACTCGTTACGAACGAACTCGCGAACTCGACGAGAGGGAGAGGAAAGAGAGGTACACGCACGCTGTAAAAAGAAAACGTTGAATTCGAATTGCATTTGCAATTCAGATAGAACACGGCCGATACACACACACACACACACACATATATATAGATATATATTTTTTTTTTCGCCAAAGATTCTTTAAAACAAATACCGTTGAATCTAGCCCAACGTCGACCATCTCGTTTTCAATACACCGCTAACTGCATATCTATTTTCCTCCTCCAAATTTTCAAAATTGCTGATTTTACACGCCGTACATTGTTTTGCAAGTAATCTACGTGGGCTGGTTATTACCGCGCACGAATTTTTATGGAAATCTCTTCGAGCACGTGAGAGATGAAAGTCCACGGAAAAAAATCAATGAGTTCCAGCGAGACTCGTCCCACTATGATTATTGGATATTGATAATGATTGTGCGTATTCGCGCGACAACCTTGGCGCGCGGATTGAAAAGATTCGCGGGGCGTCCATAAAATCCCTGATCAAAGGGAAACTTGGCAAGCTGCCTATGTACGTGCGGCGGGGAGCGGTTCACGTTCATGATTGCACTCGTTGCAAGGAAACTCAATCGACTCAATACTATTGCGAAAAATCATGCTGCTGTTATAAGTGGCACGGAATTCTTTCGTAAAACTTTCGATGTTCAGCCATTAATTAAATTAATTAAACCATTCAGACAGCAGAGTTTAATTAATTACCTAGAAAACACGTCGAATCACTTATTTCGATCGTACGTAAAGTAGAGGAAAGAAGTATCGTCCTGTTTCTGCATTGAAATGTTTCGCAATCGACAAACGAGTAAATACATTGATCGTACTTCGACTTCTCGCAAATAATGTCTGGAAATTGTAAAACTTGGAAAGGGTATCATCGGTGTAGCGAGAAACTGAACAGACAGTTAACGGAGCTGCGTACAATGAGCTCTATTGCGTAACTATCGGGAGGGAAAGTTGCGAGAGGCTGCGGAGCGTTTGGTTCGCGTGCACTTTACGAGGTCCCTTTTCCGCGACCATGTGCTCTTTAGGATCGGGTCAATATCCTCCTTTCATTCGTTCGCCGATTAACCGAGACTCGCGCGTAATATTTGACGCTGTTAAGTTAACCCGCTGTATGTTCTTTGACCGCTGCGAATTTGAATCGATTAAGCAGCCAATTTGCTTCCGTTAGTTCTAATTATTTACCTACCGTGAGCGGCCTATCAGAGAGAATCAGAGTCCGCCGAAGTATATCGAGCACGATAACAGTACGTATCGGCGGCAATTGAAATTTAACTTGAATCGATCGGAAAGTAGGTGAATAGTAGAGCTGGGATAGTTCTGTACAGTTTACTGTGCCAGAACTGGATAGTTGCGCGGTGTAACTATACATCGATAGATGCAGTATAGATTAAAAGATACGGTATCAAAGGTTTATATCATTCGCAACCGAGGAAATAACTTTCAATTCACTGTAACCTAAAATATTCGCTGTGCTGTAGTGGAATATTTTGGTTCTCTTAGCGAAATACGACGTCTCGTTTGATAAATTTTCAATACTGAATACTTTTTTTTTTTTTTTTTTTTTTTTTTTTTTACCTGAATCATCGTTTCACGAAATGATTTCCCGTTCCGATCAAAGGATGTAAATGGTGAAATCGTCAACTCACAGACGACAAACCGACAACGGCAATAACAGCATCGGCTATAGAAGCGTATTACCATGAATCTCGATTTTCATTAATTATGCGTCGCTGAACACCATTCGACACGCATACGTATTTTCGTGGCGGCTTAACGGTTCAGCCGCTTTAGAAAACGCTTTTGACCACGGGCCTCTACTGTATGAAATACGCATTACAGATCCGCACACGATCATCTCGCTTTGCATGCGAGTGCATAGGTGCGTGGAAACGCGCGTACGCGATCGCATACGTCACTCAAACGCTCCACTTAAACAGTCCACTCGTACAAACTGTACGAATGTCTTTATCATAACGTCTTTGTCGTACGTAATCGTCGTTCGAACGACGTATTTTAACACGACGCGCGCGCAATTATACGTAACCGCGTTAACGTGGCTCAATTGAAAGCAAATTCATCGCGAAAACTTAATTAAGTCTATTGAAAACGTCGACAGATTGAAGGAACCCAACCAATAAACACTGTTTGCATGCTTATATTCTCGCTCGCGATTAAATAATCAAATTAAACTCGCGAATAACTAACTCCATGTTGACAATGATACTCCAAAAAAGTAAATTGCTTAATATCGAACAATGTATTCAACCACGTATTGTTGGAATTACTGGGATCAAAATACGTAAGAAACGCCATAATCTTTTAATTACGCACGAGATTTGCCTGTCGAGAGTTAGGGAAAAGAACGAGCGATCGTGGTAAGAGAGTGGCTTGGTTGAGCGTAATTTGAGGAGTTTAGACAACGGAGAAGGGCCGAAAATAGGTACCGAAACCTGTTCCAAGGAGAACCTGTTGGTCGTCATAGGCGTATATATAGTTCTCCGCTTGCACCTACGGCGAGTGAACGTGTGTTAGACAACACGCACGTCCGCGCACGCAGGAATGGAGAACGCACCTGTCACGTAACTTTTCTTCACGGGGCGTTTCACCTTCTTTCCACCGCATCTAAATGACTTTCGGTCCGTACGATTCTGACCGTTTGAGTCTTTATGGCTGCTTCGAGCCTTCAGCGTAGGTCGTTTGTAACATAGCCATTTCCTTTTGGCCCACCGGTCCTTTGTTTAATTCGGCCGAGGGAGAACGATTCGTCGAAGAAGAGAACCGTGCCAATGACCGTTAGAGAGTAGGTCGTACGTGTAACGAAATGTTACGTGCTTTTACGCAAGCTACAGTTAATTTACGTACCGTTCGATTGTCTGATGGTTACCCAAATAAATAAACTGTGGATCGTGAAAGAAATCTATGCGTGTTATTATGGAAACGATTCAAGTAAAATTCCAATTTAAAGAAATGTAAATGTAAATAGCGATCGTTCGTCGTCAAGAAACGAGGTTTTTCGGTTAAGCTTCAACGGCGGAGGTTATGATAAGTAGGATAGTTAAACGAGCTAAGCATTTAATGACACGCTGTGTTGCGAATGTAATACGTGAGCACGGATTCCTGCAAACGTGTCTACTAGATGAATCACTTTATCGCGAAGTAAGACGAATCATCAGGAAACTTGTTACGTATTTCCTCTACTATTTGTTGCTCGTATTGACACTGGTTACGAAATTCTATTTGCCGGAGTATTTATCTACCATTTTATGTATTTATTTATTCAAATTTTGCCATTACTCATAGCGTAATGAAGTGAGAAGTAAAAATATTCATTCCGTAGAATCTTGCCGTAAAACAGTAAATGAAAGAGCAAAATCTTTTTTATTGTGTTTCGTTTAATATTCCATTTGAAACTGAAACAAAATCTAAAGGAATGAATGTCTGTGGAAACTGAAAAATCAAATAACATGAAACTTCCATGCGACAGAAATTGTATATATTATAAGTATAAAAGAATGTGTGGTACGTAGAGTCTCTCTCTCTCTCTCTCTCTCTCTCTCTTTCTCTCTCTCTCTAGTTTCATCAGAAGCGTAGCAATTAGGTCGTCATTTGTTCTACTCCGAACGACATACCCTACGTTCTTCTGAAATAAATTTCACTATATAGCAGAATACCGCATAGTTATATGCACGATATTAATTAAACCGACAAATTCTTTGTTATCATGAAGCAGATTATACGTTACACTAGTGAACCATATTTTTAGCTGCTCCGAAGCCGTTATCAGCACATCAATAATAACCGTGCTTTTAAAATTAGATAAGGTGGTTTTCGGAATTTATCGATATATTGTACATAATGTTATACCTATTGAATATATATTTAATTATATATTGAATATATATTTAATTATATATTGATTTTCTAACAAACTCTGCTTCTATTTTTTACGTGTGATTTTCGATTTTCAAAATAACGTAAATAGCATAGTAACATTATTATTTTCCGCTCAATTCGCAGGCTCATTGTCTAGATAAAATCTGCTTCTTTGACTCGGTAATTTTCGTTGAAATTACTCAGAAGAGCGATGAGGTCTCTGGCCGATTAACTATCTCTGCTATTGGTATGTGTGGGCTACGAAACTGGATTATCTAAACCTTGAAACGATCTGTACATATATCGTATATATTAAATCAGATATTCGTTATGAACGTGTGGCAGTTCGACGTAAAAGATAAATGCTCTGCAGAACTTTATCCTTGGACCGATGATTCGACTCATCGATCAACGTTGACTCACTGACTCTTAGAATCGAGATGCATTTTTCTTGCAAGAAAATGTGGTCGTATCGTGAAAGAATCGAGAATGTGGACGCAGATGGAATAATTTGCATCGTGGCTATTGTGGTTTCCGGTACTTTAGACGCTCAGATATTCAGCCAACAAACAAGATTTCGTGAAGCTCAACGATTTATACAGATCGTTTAAAAAAAAAAAAAACGTGTAAAATCTGATTTTGAAAAACAAAGGAAACAAATCCGATTTTACATATCGAAACGGAATTCTACGGGATCTGCACTGCTCGTGAATAAGAGCGGAAAACTATCTTTAGCATTTTCGATTGCGTCATTTGCATCGACCTTTCTTTACAGCTCAAGGTAAGCACGAGTTAAGTTCGAGTCGCACAGAGGGAAAGGCATTTCGTGTAAATGTGACCTTAAACTTTCCGTGTATACGAGGCGTATCCCTCGACGCGTTCCACGATGCCATGCACGTGGCCAAGATTATAATTCGCCAAGGCGGATAATTTCCACCTTGACTTTCCACGCGTCAGGTAATTAATTTTCGATCGTTTTTGTTTCGCTGGGGTCTGACGCGAGAGAAAACGTTTTTCCGCTAAAGATATGTCCTCGTCGCTGTCGTAGTGACCGGATTTATTAAACAAATACTTCGTCACGCGAAACTTTCGTCCCGTGTTTCCTGCTCTTACTTACTGATAATAAACTTCATAGAGAGTAATTATGATAACAGTGTATTAATTAGTACACGACTTTCTCCACCTCCTCTATCTCTATTAGCTTTATTGAGTGACTGATTTAATCCAATGCTTCGAAAAACGGCGAAGCCACGGTGAAATGTTTCTTAAAAGGAAGAATATAAAAAGGAGGAAGGAAAACTTAATGCCGAAATAACAATGTTATTCAATGAAATTATTCATAAATGTTAAATGCATTGTAGTAATCGCAACAATATCCTTGAATTATATAAGCAAGAATTATTAGAGACAGCTCGAGCAATGAGCGGCTACTTTTATTCGAGTCGTTCTGTTACGATGAACAACTAAAGCTCGGTGTTGCTTGATACCGAGCGTTATTCATAACCCTAGATCGATAAATACCAAACGCTCGCTACGTTTTATACCCACTTCCAGGGAAAGTATCCGTTTCGTTTTACTTTATACTGACATCGAGAAAAATAATATAACCGCGGGAAAAGCAGGCGGGGGTGGTCTATTTTGCATGGTAATCGAATTCAAACAAGATACCATCCGACCACTAGAAAATTTATAAACCATCAAGGGAAAATGTCCTGACCCTGAGCGTCACGCCCTAACCAGGATAACAAGCTTCTTCGTAGTAACAAAAGTTTTCATTGAAAAGTTTATATAGAAATTCCCATTGCCGGTGCAGCTTGTCCTGCGACGTCCATGTATTGAAACAACCGGTTTCGACAGTTTCGAGATCATTGGACGTAACGATGTTCGAGAAGAGCACGATAAACGCGTCACAATTACATCATATATATTTAGTAAAAACGACAAAAAATTTTATCGACGATGATTGTAACGCAAATATTTCATACGGAGTTATCGCGTATCGATCGCAGTTGAATGAGTACGAACGAGTGGAAAAGTAAATTTGTAAGGGACATGAAGGTTATGACTAAAACTAAAAACAAAAAGAATGTTAAAGCGAGTCGTAAATCACATCGGGAGAAATACAGTAAACATACAGAAGTACAGAAAAAATATCTACGCTACAGATCACAAGTTTACAACACCGTACCATGGTTCCTGGTTATACGGATAAAGAAATTCTAACAACAAAAACATTCAATAGTAGGTAAATTTAGAAGGCCGATGTCGTTATCACGGGAAGATTACGGATGTGTGAAGTAGTGCATCATCGATGATAAATCTTCCATTACCGCGATATAATAATTCACACACGACGTTCCCCTCGTTTAGATAAGTGCTCAATAATTTCTTCGAATCTCCAATTTCTCAATCTCTTCCCTTCATTCCTGAAGAGTACGATCTATTTTAGAAAGTAATCCCAAGATATGTTATCAGTTACGAACGTGTCGAAGTTACAAGAAGGAAGACAGTCACTTCTTTTACGGCCTTTCAAGCAGAACATTTCAAGAAGGACCCGAATAACTTTCGACTTTCTAAGCTACGTATTTCAGTGGGCCGATAGCGTTTTCATTCACGTTTACTTTACTATTAATACGACCGTGATCTTGTTGACCATCGTTTGACCTTAACAATGATCGTACAAATTATCGCCAACCAGACCGGAGAAGCTAACGAACGTTGAAATATACGCTTCTGCAACACTTTCTCAGCTATAATTCATCATTACGTACTGGTTATAATTTGGTTAATCGTATTTTCCAGCGCGATGTGACGAAACCAAATATCAGTCTGGCAGCAGTCTGTCTCGCTGACTAATCGACCATGATTTCAACAAGGATCGGCCACGTTCGTGATCAATAGACTCATCATTAACATTATACAACATTTACCCGTCAATATCAATCCGTCATATTTCATCGTCGATTATATGGCGTCTCTATGAACTAATTTTGAAATTCCATCGATTTATTACTTCTTACCGTGGCAACGACTGTACTCCGTTTCATCGTATTTTGCGGTACGTTCCACGTGAACATGGCTTTTAAATAAGAATCATCGCCATTTCTTGCACGCCATTTCAACAAAGCGAGATTTCAAACCGTTCGATAGATCGATTGGAAAAAATGGCCGCTAGAATCGTGCGCTACTGTCATGGTCAAAAAACCGTTACACGTACGTCACTATGATGTTGCCCCAGCAGTCGGGGCAAGCACGCGATTACAGATTTCGCAAACTTACGTGGGAAGCGTAAAAGATAGAGAAGGAAAATACAGATGTTACTTTTGTCGCACCTTTAACAGCCGTAGTACACAACAGGCCGATGAGGCAGACCCAGACGATCGTCATCTTGAAATGGCTCGTTGATTCCATACACATCACAAAAAAAAAGCACTGTCTAAACTTCCTTTAGAAACGAACTGCTGGTGATTCGAGCGGCGGGTTCGAACCGGACGTTGCACAAAACTCTACAACGAAACTGACGCGAGCGCGTGTGTAAATCACGAGGATGAAACGAGGTAAGAACGAGAGACGTGCGACGTCAATTCGAATATAAGTATCCGACTCGACGTGAGTGCCAACCAGATAGCTCGACGCGCGAGAACCGTCTGCCGCGCGCTTTGCTTTCGGCCCACTTCGTGAGACATCGGCAGCAGCCGAGATCGCCCGAACGCCCCGATCCCCCGATAGCGCCGTTTGATATCGTCCACGGTGTACCTACTTTCGTACTTTCGTGCCTAACCTACGTACACACGCACTTCACCGTACAGTTGCTATTATGTGTTTATTACATGTGTACACGTTCCTATCCACGATTTTCTACCAAGAGAATGGACTTGGAAATGTATGTGTTGTTCTCTCTTTCTTTTTTTAGTATTTCTACGTTCCCGATTTTGACGGTTACGCGCGTATTTTAACGACGTTTTTTGACGTTTTTTTAGGATTAGTGAATCTCAACAAACATGTTTGTGCTTCATTTCAATGGCAGTCTTTTGTTAATGACAAGTCGGCTGTGACTTTTGTAATTACTAATTGAGGCAATTATCCTTTCGCTGTTGCACAACTGTAGGTTATGTAATTTTTACAATTTTTAAGAAGACGGTTCTCGAGTTTAAAGAGGTAAGAATGAATTAATGTAGAGTGGGATATCAAAGTAAGTATAAAATTATTTTATTCAATATTGGAGTATTCTCAATCAGTATTTTATTGGAATTTTTATTGTATTGTTTAGTATAAATAAAGATACCGCATATAAAGCATATCGCATCTGACGCCATGTTTTTATCTACGTATGACACTTTCGTGTCAAGTCAACAAATCGATATATCGCAAGTCAACTTTTGAAGAAAGAGGATAAATAGTTGAATATTCGAATAATAAGTGGAAGTAAGTGTTTTGGAAGTAGATACGTATCTACTATAGCACGCTCATAGCTTGTTCATCGATAGTGTCATACTTTCATTGACCTTTTCATCTATTGCGCGTTTGTTTCTTTCCATACCGCGGATACAAATATGTATTTAATTCCTACCTAACCTAATTCTTTTTGATGGTACGATAAGTTCTGTGAAAGTTTTACAAATCGTAAGCAGTATGAAAGATCATGGCATTCAATAAAAACTGTGATTTGTATCGTATACATTTACGGTTACTAGAAAGTTTTTATTTTGGTAAAAGTTTCATGTTCAAGAATTATTAGCCACGATTAAGACAAAAAAGTAAGAACTAGTTTCACGGTCTGAAGGTTATATGGTCGAGGAACAAATTATTGGTAAGAAAAGATATATAGACATGAATTTAGTTTCTAATTGCTAGCAAATTTTTAGATAAAAACTTATACTTATTCTATACTTACAAAACATGATATTAAGAAGTATAATTTAGAAGAAAATAAAACTATGATCCATAGGTGTACGTGATAGGCCTAATAAAGAAGTTATCGTGATACCAGAGGAAAAGGGGGGAAAAAAAAGAAACCAAAACCTATGTCAAGATAGAAAGGATCGTACGCAGATAGGTACGATATGGTATAACGGGCGATACTGTTGAACCAGATGCAACCACGAAACGTGCAACTGTATCGCTATGTGCATTATGACAATGCTTTCCTATCGATGTTTACCCGACGATAACGTTGCTAGGTCTTACGAATACGATTCTACATGATGGCGTACGTGACCGATATGTCGAAGGCGTGCCGTCTGGGACTACAGAAGCTGCAACAGCACATACCAAGGAGACGTACTAAGAACCGTAGTTCCGGAATTTATCAGGTAAGATAGTATCCACTTCCAGCGTACACGATACATACATGTTATATGGATGAAAATACAGGTCCCAGCGCGTACACTTTTAACTGGCGCACTTAAAAGTTTTACGTTCCTTTTACAATGAGTTTTAGCACGAAATGTAAATTCATTTCCTTTCCTTTAAAGTTCCACTTGAGATAGATAGCAATTTAAAGTTTTGCGGCACGTGTAGGGGAACATAGAGAAATTTTCAGTCGAAATCTCATTTTGAATTCCATTACCTTCCTTTTTTCCTCCACTTTAAAATTTAATTCCTTCGAGGATTTGTTAGAGTCAATGTTTAACCATTAAAAGATCAATAGCAATCAGTGGTAATTCGGTTAGGCAAACTAGTAAATCGTTACAAACCGTTAGCAAAGTTTTTACATTTGTTTCTCTTTCGGAACGTGAAATTAGGTTTATCGTACGGTTGAATTATAACGAACGGTGATCATGTTAACGTTAACGTTATCGTTAAAGTAGTTATGAATAGTAAGATCTTTAAAGTGAAGTTCTAGTTTGCGGTCAAGCAATCTCCGTACCAGACCATCGTTTCTGCATCACGATAGAGGAACACTTCTATGGATTCAGCTAATCGAGTTGGCAACTATTGTGTAGGCACACACGTACATATAATCATGTTACCAGCAGGCAGTCGAACCCGTTGCCGTCGTCCAAAACGACCATACGAATAGCAACATGTAATAATACTTTTATTGCATGTGCATGTTATAATATAAGCAAGGTGGAACCCTACGTGGGAACCGTGATTATTTTACTAATAAATGAAGAAATTTTTTCCTTATGCTATAAGGTTTATAGTCTTGAAACAAATGTTTGCTTATTATAATGTTGTACGTGTGTGTGCGCACGTTAAAATGCTCAAGTGAAATCTAAATTACATTGGTCTATCAATATCCTTTGTGATGAATATGGCGAAGCAAAATTTAGAGTCACTAATTTTTTCTTTGATTAATTACTGGTAACTATTATCGCTGAAATGTGGATTAACAATAAGAAACGAGAAATGCTCGTGTAACTATGATGTCTATCGATTATTCGAACATGTATCAAAACATTTTCAATTACTCTTTATGCGTGAAAAAATATCCGACGTCAGAAATTTCTGTATAACATATTGCGCAGTGTTTTTTTCTATTAGCACCGAATTTGTTGCTGCTGTAATCAACTTTACTTGTTCAATCAATTTATATGATATGAATGCTTAGCCATTGCTTTGATTAGCGGAATCCTTTCAATTTAGTCGAGCGAGCAATCGTAGACCGTTCTGAAGCTGATTTGATATAAATACATTCAGTACACATTTATGCTAATATCGTGGTTATGATATACTATACCTATGTATAATAATTTTCAGTTAACTGCACCGTGATTAGAATTAATTACGATGTCAATGGCCGCGTTATAAAATCTAGACAGCGTGGGGATAGAGCACGGAAGATAAATTAACACTGGTTGTTCGTTGAGCGATCAAATTTGGTTATTGGCGGCCGTAACTTTTTTTTAACCGTATGTATTTTTTACGGTGCGCGTGTATCTACTTCGATTACATCGACTATCGTGGAGTTATTCTCACGATGGGAACCGTAAAAGCTTAAAAATTGTGTGTTGCGGGACATTGACAATTTTACCAACACGTTTTAAAAGTTGCATGCATACACGCGTATCTGTGTACACACATAGCTGTATATCTGTATATCGGTCTTAAAAAGTTATTGAGGCTGGGATTACGGGTGTAAAAAAGTTGGGAGCAAATACTTTACTCTTCAATGTAGGCATTTCCTCATACAAGCGTACACAGCTTACAAAATACTCGGTCTTTCACTAACGATATTGCCCTTTTTTTTTTATACAAAGTAGCCGTTACTAGAAAAGAAGAAAAATATTTTATGCCTCTTAAGTTAGTTTAGCAAATAATTGAAGAGCATAAAGTCACAGCTCTTAACATCTAATAGGTGTGTTACCTGAGAAGTTAGTTCTAATGAGAATATGTATGCGATGCTATTAAGAATATTAGCATTTATCATCATACTACGAGTAAGAACATTACGCAAAAATAGGTTAACTGTTTCCAGGCTGTTTTAACTGGATTACTATTATGCTCTTTACACGGTAGACGATTTCAGAATTATAGTTAATACCGCTTTCGTGGCTCTGTTTATTCCTTTATCTGTAGCTGAGAAAAAGTTCGTGTTCGTTTGTTAGATATTTAACGGGAAACATTGACTGAAATAAATTAAAATTGCTGGAAATTTGAAATTAATATCGCCAAAAATTGTCCACCTCGTTCCGTTTTGAAAAAACTACATTGTTAACGGAATTCATAAAAAAAACAGTTTCACAATTAGAAAACAATTTACCAAGTTCCCCTTAAATCTTAAATTGGGAGAAAAAATTCGCACTGCGTAAAAATCTGTGTTAAAAAAAAAAATCGTTGAACGCAGATTTTAACATGTATCGGTTACATCAGTAACGGGCAAATAATGGCGATACGTGAATCGATAAAAATCGGGCTATTTCACCGCCAAACGGGTATCACTGGCTTAAATTCGTACTACAACACTTCTATCGCGATTTAATTTAAACCAAATTAAATATCGAATACACATGAATTACAAGCGTGCATTAATGTGCTCGTTCGGACGTTTCAATCTCGCTTCCGTGTTCATTTAATTCTCTGTTCTCTGAATTTATATCTTAGCGACGACAATGGTTTTTGTACATACAGCTAGACGAGCATACAAAATCATTGATCGATACATAATAGATACATAATAGAATTGATCGTTGATGGTTATTTCTGGTTATTTGGTTATCTTTTGTCATTCTGTTGTAAGTAATATTAAATTATTTCTTGTGCTTGCGAGAGCCAATAAGTTCCGTTTTGAGCTCATATGGACATTCTACGTATACACGAAGAGGCGTTTAATATTGCCCAGTGTGTGCATAAATCGCGAATTGCTGCCCTCTGAGTTAGTAGCAGCGGATGTAGATATTAAAATATCCTGGATACCTATCGTGCACGTATAGGTATATATTACTCGAAACTCAAGGTTTTAGTTTCCTACGGATTAAACGCTTGGTATTCGTCGGGAAATTGTATGTACATACATACATAGAAGGAAAGAAAGCAGCATAATTCACGAATTCCGACTCGTATTATAATATGCTTTTTTCATTTGCAACAGGACTGCATTTTTCTTCTCTCTTCCTTTTTTTTCTTTTTTTCATCTAATCGAATAATTAAGTTTCGCAAATTTTACATAGATATCGTTCGTTTCGGCCTATCGGAAATTGGGAAGCATAATTAGATTACATGCCTGTACTAAATTAAACCTACAAATCATGGAAGAATCGATCCACCTATTCGCGTATAATCTCCAGTGATTAAGAACCGGATATACGTAGATATTACTAGGGGATTCTCGCGTCCGCTCCGCATAATTTCGAGCTGTTTATTGTCTCTAAACCAACGATCAAATAAACCCTAACAAATCTTTCGATATTACGTTCGATAAAGATTTCTAACTTCATGTGATGTCAGTATCACTGAATTTAACACGAATTTGTCTAAACAAATATAAAACTCGATAAATTGGAATTAGTGAAACGAGAGGATGGACAAGTTAAGAACATGGGCGAGTGGACAGGGTGACGATGTTTTACCTGATGACGAATACGTTTATCCCCCCTGAAGCTCACAGACCCGTTAATTATTTCTAACTAGTTAGCCGGTGCCATAGTTGATTGATGCAACCACAAACACTGAATTAGAGTTCTCGGCGTACGCTGACCACCGTGCGGAAATTGCATTTCGATGACAAGCGCAAAATATTAATGGGTGATACGCGGCATCGCGTCGTTATGTAATACCTGAGTACTTCGGCGTGGTCCTCTGTAGGGCTAGAAATTGGGCGCAATTGTGGAATAATTGTGCACAATGGCGTCGCGAAAATATTAACGATTCAGTGAATACGGCCGCGTGTTTGCACGTCGTCGAAGCACGACGTGAGCCTGGCCGGTGAAGCGAGAATCATGAATGTCAGCAACAGGCAAAATGTATGCGTTTTGCAAATCATAGATCGTCGATGCTTGTGATAAAATTGCATGCTGCTAATCAACGATCGTTAACGTTGAGCATCGTTGAACGATCAATATGATTAAATATATATCTGCTATTTATTATTTGTTGTTACGGCGCGGTAAAACGAATTTCTGCCAACGATATTTTAAATCGTTCGATTACGTGGCTCGATGGAAATTAAAAGTCTTCCATTCAACGTTCGACAGCTATTTCTCGTCAAGTGTCTATCAATTGTGTCCTGATTCGTTGAAATCCAGCCGCGATACGTGCAAAAACGTAGCAACGGCCGCGAAACTTACACACGTCAAAAGGGAACATTAACTGCACTCACTTTAAAAGGATACCAGTCCACACAGTCGGACGATCGATCCACTCCTGTGTATCGTATGGGCATAATCGCATTTGCATGCTGTACTTTGATATAGCGCGCCCGTAAAATCCTCTTTCGAATGTTCAATGAATAGTGCTATTACTGCTGCGCATCGCGATCTCATTCGTCAAATGCGTACGAAATCGTTAGTTCTCGCTTGTACGGACAAATTTTTAGGGACACATTGTCGTAACTCCGATTGGCGACACGTAGCTAGCTGTTGCCAAAATTCGATCGTGAAATTTACACAACCGATAAATTTCGTTCTTCGCGCCCCTCTTGCCCTCCTCTGCTGTTGAATTTCCGCAGTTAGTTGAAAGTTTCGTTTAGAGAGGCAATCAAGGAAAAAGAAGCCGGGTGGAGAGGTCGAGAAGCACGTATCGTGGATAAGTTTGTAACAACTTCGGGGATCAAGCTCATGTCAGATAATATGACGAATGTTGCCGGTTAAAACTCGAGATCGTGCATCAAGCGGATTACACATCGAAGAATGTCAGAAGGTTACGCCAGCTATTTCGTCGCGAATCGAATATCGGAGTTGAGATTCAATTTCATAGCAGCAAGTACATACTTGAAACGATTGCGCGAATCCGGCTCGTTCAAAAAGAAAAATCTCGCTCGTTCTAATTCCGAGCGGAAGATTAGCGAGCACCGAGGTAATCAGATTATCTTAGTTTAAAATCGTGTCTTCCATTTGTTTCCTCTCTTGTTCCCTGCTAATGACCAATGGGATGTAGCAATTGCCAACCGGATAGCAATCGTTTCCCTTATATAGCAAATAGGATTCGCGTGGTAATTCATCTGTATCATTCGGGCGATATCTCTGGCCGTTAAGCTTTTAAATACTAAATACTAAAGCTATTCTATTAGATTTCCGAATTGAAATGATTTTGGAACATTAGTAACTCCGGCGTGGATTATGCACGGAAATGGAGCCGGTTAATGGAATTTCAAATCTCGTTGGAAATTGGTTACATTCATTGATGATACTTTAAATGGTAATAATAGTGGTAGCAGTCGTAGTAAGAGTAATAATAATTTACTTGGAATGTCGTGAGTGTGTAATAATTTATGGAAAGTCGTATATGGCGTTAAATATTTATCGAATGAAACGGCTATGTTCTGTAAGCCAGTGTCAACAGCTAGCTGTATAATTTTGATCGATTATCTGATCGTGCAGTGACGGATACCGGCCACATAACCATGTAAATCAATAAACGTACGGCTCGAACCTGACAAATACACGCTAACGATTCTTAAGCGATGGAGAGTCGGCTCCAGGAAAAATACTAGATTCGCGAACGACTGTACAGGCCGTCGTTTCCATGATTACTAAATTTCCCGCGGTCTGTTGTCACACGAAAAGTGACTTTCTATCCACTCAGCGATACAATGTATAATTCATACAATGTGATCTTATAAGGAAGCCGATAATTGGATATATGAAGGCCCTATTGAATTCCATGTGCTTGTCCGTCTGGCTTCGATTTTCAATATTTGGTTTTGACAGGAACTTGCTTTTCACGACACAATACTTCGCGTATATACGCATAATACAATCGAACGGGATTAAATCGAATTCTTTCGTGCGTACATGTTGTTTCTCTCTTTCGATTTCAATCCCTTCACGCTTACGCGAAGCTTCATTAATTTAACGATCCTCTCCATTGTAACGAAGATTACGTCACAATCATTTTTTTCTCCCCGCGCGCCAATTTTTTGCGATATTCGAGCACGAGTCGAACGGACAGACGCGAGCGAACGATTGTCAGAGATCAGTTTAATTCACGCAAGAGAGAAAACTGACGCAGTTAATAATAATAAGCAACAAGCCGCAATCCGCGTAATAGTTGTTGGCCAGCGTTTCGTTATCTTCGTTATTTTTTTTTTTTTTTAGTACGCCAACCGCGTTGCAACGTTCAAACATGTCGAAATAAAAACGATGAAACGTAGGTTAGTAAAATCGATTGGAACCGTGACGAGATAACGCACCTCATGCGAAATCACGAAGTTATATTCGACCACTCTGTTTTCCTTTGAACTGCGAGTACAAGTTGATACACGGAAAAACAGAGCGGATCTTGTTAGTCCAGATAGGGGGCAAGAAAGTGGAAAAGCTCTGGCCAGAGAAACTCTGTGGCCTTTCCTTACCTGGCCTAATTATATGAAACTGTAATTCGACGTGCTAGCCACGGAGAAAAAATCCCTGAGGTAGGTACGACGTAAATTACCGGACTGTGGTCAAATTATTAAAAAAGTCTTGCTTAATTCCGCGCGGAGAGAATTATTTGCGGTCTCGTTTTAAAGAATAATGCAACCATTTTTTATAGTTAGTTTCAAATTTAGTTGGTGGCATTTAATTAAAATCACTTTATCCACGCTGCTTTTAATTTTTCATTTGGCAAATTGTTATTTTCATTTCGTTTTGTTTCCATTCGTTCCTGGCGACTCGTCTGTCAATTAAGTCGACAAATGGACCGATCCGTTGATTCGAGAAATTAGTCGAGGCACCAGCTGTATAAAAGACGTTCATCATTAGAGTCGTTGCAGAGGGGTCGTAGCATTTCCTTCGTTTTCATCGGCCGAATCGAACAACTAATAAGCGGCTTCGAACGAATCGAGTCCGAGTTCTATCAATATAGCACAAACTCAGGTGCATTATTACTTTTCGAAGCGCCATTGAATAAATCCGTGGCCTAGTTTTATTGTCCGTCTTATACTTTGGCGAATTCCACAAATCTAGCAGGCAGTAGATAACCGATAGGCGCGATGTAAAAATCGATCGTCCGTTCGGATGCTGATTGGAAATTATTTACGCCTGTGGCTTCAATTCGACCGCTTAGCCGTAGCCGATGAATTTATTGAAATCCTGGATATCGATTGGAATTACGCGTCCACCATCATTTTCAGCAGGGATATTCCATTCACTGCGAACAAACGTGAAACGAAATACAGCTTTTCGTAATAACAACAAACGAAAAATTGAATCGAAAACGATGTCGTCCATAGTTCTTCGTGGTTGCGTAAGTTCTCGGTGAAAATTGAAAAAGAGTTGGAGAAGAGTAAAAGTACTCGTAGAAACGCGACACGAGCTGCGTCGAAAAATTTCGGAAAGGAATAAACAAAGTAAATTTCTGCTGCCGCTGTAACAACACTGGCGAGGTTATTCGACACTAGAAATACGACCAACAGACGGTGTCTCTAAAATTTACTATTTTCATCTCGTGAAATGAAACTTTTGGCATCACAGCCATTTTCTTTCATTTCTTTGTCGCGGATGCCACGGCACACATCGTTGGACGATTCACATTCCGATAAAACTCAAACGAGATCCTTCTCGTATTTAATCTAGAAAACATTTTACATCTTCCGTTTTCGTTCTACGTCACGCGTTATGTATTTCGTGAAAGATATTCCGTAATATCGTAGCACGCGGATACCCCTGACCTTTTCAACTAGGAAGTGTGTGATGTAAGAGCAACGTACACTAACTCCTCGAAGTTCTGCTCAATCATGAATTACGTATCGTAACATGCTTCGTAATTAACGCTTCCGTCTGACAAAATGAAACTTGTTGTCCTTCTGCGTTAACCTATGTCCATACTTACAATGTCATACAAACGTAAAGTAGCGGAACAAACAAAACCAATAATTCTTGAATCGCAATTTTAAAATCAATTATCTTGGGAAGCATGTTTGATCAAGACAATTTGTTACGACAATATCTTGGTAAAGTGGTTTTGGTCATTTAATATATTCTTGTCAATTGTTCCCTCTGATTATACAAAGGATTATAATTGAAGTACTTCGAGCGGTGTCAGTGATGTAATCGTGCGTGCAGATAGATCGCCAGACGACCGAAAGAATTTCACGGGAAAAACAGAAACGGTGAAAAGGAAACGTATAACTTCGGTAAACGAAAGAGCAACGGAAAGAAGGTGGCAAGAAGTACCATCGATTCCCTGGCAGTACATCCGTGTAATCCGGGCTATCCGCGAGTCGACTTTTTATTGCCAGGTCGACTAATTTATCTCCCTAAGCCCTGGTGGCGTCTCATACATAAATCCTACTGACCGTCTCTCTGTACCATCGTCTCCTTCCAGCTCTGGTCATCGTGCGCGCCAGCTGAGTCGCGTCAGCATTCACTTGCCTTCTTCTCTCCTCCCTTCTTTCGTCCACTCTTCTGCAAATTAGAGGAACTCTTCCGAGTGAACTCGTAACATGACAAAAAAAAAAAAAAAGAAAGAACACACACACACAATGGTTCTCCATCCATACTATAAGAGATCAAGTTAACCCATTGGGACGCTTAATTTTCTTACATCGTTCCTCGGGGATATTCCGGAGACCAGCTCGCAAAATCGAGATTGCTCTGCTACTCACGGCAGTTGATCTAAACGTCTCACGTACGTGTTCCCGCTATTTCACCGTAATTACACATTAAATGTACAAGGATCAAGTAAAACACGGTAATAATTTTAATAGATATCCGATTACTTGACGAATGAAATCAGTTTCTGATTATTTACGTAGCAACGAGAGCATACTAACGTCGCCTGACCTGATTTTCACGGTAGCAATGGCAAAAGCATGCGGCGAAAGCATTAAAATCCAAAAAGGAAGTGGGCGAGCGAAACATAATGAGAACATTATGGCGTGCCTGGTAGGCTTTTAAGTACCCACCGCTTCTACCCAGGGATCCTTAACTCCAATCCCTCTTTACGCGGCGCAATGTCCTCTCTACATGCATGTTCCGGATTCTGTCAGTCGAGAGCAACTATAATTCTGTTATACGATGTAATCGACCACGTGTAACAAGCGTGGTAGCTGCGTCCAAAGTTTTGCGCAAGGATTCGTAAATTCCCGTGCAATTTCAAATAGACTTGACCCGCCGTGTTATTCGTTTCACCTCGGCTTTTCGATTCGGAATTGCGCAAAGTTGAGGAAAAAGACATTTAAATTAATTAGACGTTCATTTGGATTTTATAACGGTATGGTATTTTTTATATCTATCACTGTTACACGAGTCGTTCGCGTATCCATAAGAGAGGAAATTTAAAGTATAAAAACGGTGATTTCGTTCGTCACACCGAATACGAGTATTATCGTTTCAGTCGTTCTACTTTAACCTTGGCGGGAAACCCGGTTCATTAATAGTATAATGCAGGGCTACATTTCGTGTGAACACATTAATTAACGAATATCGATAATGCCGCTAAAGTAACAGTATTCTGTTTATTCGAAAATGTACGATAGTTTGTCAGTTCGAAACTAGGTTTTTCTCGATCAATTTATCCATCCACAAATATTTTCTACGAAACTCCTACAGACACTTTCGAGTTTTCAGATTAATATCGTCGTCGGTGTCAGGACGAATTTCTAAAACGCAATCACATTTAAAAATGTAATGGTTTTTCCAGAGTCAAATTGTATCGTGCCTGACCTAAATGTTCTCACCGTGTCATTTATAGATGATATTTTTTCTTTTTTTTTTTTCTTTTTTATGTACGTGGAACGTTGTTATATAATCGGTGTCTCTGCCAGACCCTCATCAATCATCAATATCAGCTGCCAAAACTATTACTATATATATAGAGTTGTGCGAGCAAACATACCGTAAAAGCGTTTCATCCTGGTCACGGTTTTCGTTATTCTTTTTTTTTTCTTCTTTTTTTTTCCAACCGCTGCTATAAAACGTGTATTCGAGAACGAGAGTAATAAAGTATCACGGAAAAAATGATCGTGCTCGATGATGCAGCGATGGGCCGCTTCATCTTTCCAGCAGCTTTATAGAGCAAACGCCGAATACGTTTATAAACACGACTGCTGATAACGCGTATTTTATTGGTGCTTGAGGAAAATGGAGTAACCACCCAAAGTTGATCGCACGTTCAGCGTGCCCTTCTGTCTTAATTTCGTACCAGGGCTTATCGTAGCCCACTGCTGCTCTTTGCTCGCCTTCTCCCTTCCTTCTTGCTTTTTTCTTTTTTTCTTTTTTCTCTCGAATTATATAAAATGTAAGACACCGGAGAGTCACCGTGGCGGCAGCGTTCGAGATTCTAGAGCCCTTTTTTAAGTGGCCCCCGCCAGTTATCTCGGGCAGAGTACAGCTTTGCATAACGATTATTACTTTCTTCCCAGCGAGGCTTTGACCGACTGCACGGAGTTCCTATCTTTTCTCGCGTCCCTACGGTCTCAATCGGCCAACCCTCCGGAGTCGAGTATTATCCGAGTCAATTTTTTTTCGAGAGAATTAGACGGTTAACTGTCGTATTATTAAGACATAGTTGCAACATCAGATAACCCCACGGGACGGTATAATTTCTTGCACGATAAAGGTTAACTTTAAGCTGAACGACTCAATTTCGTGGATACGCGCGAAAAGAACGTCCCACTTTGCTTTTCGTTTTTCAAATTTTTACGCGGATGGTCGCCTGGTTTTGTCACACTTATACGTCCACGACGTATTTAACCCGTTAGTTTGCGAATATGAAATAGGATAATGATTCATTGCGTTGAAGGGGAGGAATATTTCGTTCTGAATCTCCGGAGAGTGCACGGCGAACGTGTTAACAACCCGTCGTGTTTTGCCTGTCGTATTACCGCAGACCTAACCATTTTACGTAACAAAAACGTACACGTTCCACCAGCTGAATATATACTCCTCCATGTGTTTTTCTCGCGGTAACAGTACGCCGAGACCTACCACACTCGCAAACATCTAGCCGAAACATACATTGCACGCGCGCCGCAAACTGCGAACTAGTCAAGTATATCGGATAGGTGGTAGTTAAATATCACGATTTGGGGTAAGCGTGTTCACGCGATCGTTGCATGGATCGAGTTTTCGAGCGCAAACTTCATTGCGAAATTGCAAATTGAAATCCTTGTTAACCATATGATTCTCTGATTTCATGTACTTCAACGTTTGTCGTTGCTGGATACGCGCGAGTGCGGATCTAAATACCCGTGTCACATTATATTCGTATCAATTTGGACTGCGCTGTTAACTCGAAAATCGAAGATAAATTTCGCAATTGGAAAAATAATCTCGTCCAGTTGAAAAGAGAAAAAAAGAAAAGAAGACAAAGTCATTCGAATATTTCACGCGTGTCGGAGAATCAGCGCAACGGGACTGCGCTATTTATTTACCGATTTATCAGCTTCCCTCCGAGCTGATCGTTTTATAAACATTTGTCACGAGCAATCCAAGGCATACATCCAGCCAATGATCGATCAATCGCTTCGCCGGTGTGATTGTCCCTGCGATTTTCTTCGATGAACCATTCCGATTGAAAACAGCAGAGTGTGATTTAAAATTAAAATTCCACATTCGCCAAATGACAATATTATGTCGAACAGTTCGATCGTTCTCGGCATCGAGTTAAATAACAATGAATCTGGTTTTTCCATTCGCGAGGGGGAGCTTTTTCATTGGACCAGGCTGGACCTTTTCCTCTTCTCTCCGGTGGCAACGCGCGCCAATTAAATATGAGAACGGAATGTTTTTTTCCGAATTACGCGAGTTCACTTAACGTGTTTACACACCGTGGAAATCGCACCGTCGAAATAATAGGTGCGGCCCGATTGGCCGCGCTCGGCGCGTGTAGCTTTTAAAACAATTCGCGTAGCAGCATTCGATTCGACGAGCCAGCGGGACCCACCGGCTGCTTCAGAATCGATAGTCAATTTTGCGATCGGCCGCAAAGCTCACGCTAAAACAGATCTCCGTTCCGTCGATGAAACTTTCCATTAGCTTACTCGTTTCAAATTACACGGCGACTCGGCCGTTCGAGTCCCGGGACACACTTGGACGATAGAAAAAAAAAAAAAAAAAAAAATTTTCGGTCGCGCATCTCATTCGCTTCTCCGTCTACTCGCTAATTGTCCCCCTCGCGACGCGAATGGCTCTGCGAAGTTTCATAATCGACGAAGGGGAAGGAAATTCGGTCGCTCCGATACAACTGATACAGCTTCGATGATTATCCTCTCGAGTAAAATGTATTTCCGCGGTGAAAATGGAATCTGACAGGATATAACGGGTGGCGAAAGCTCGAGGTTCGTATATCGATTCGGAATTGAAGTACCTCCGTTGGTTACCATTTATTTTCGTTCGCGTTCCCTCTCTCTCTCTCTCTCTCTCTCTCTTTCTCTCTCTTTCGCCGTACTTCTAGCCCATGTATATACATATTTCTCTTATTTCGTTTTTCTTCGTAACATTTATTTATTCAGCGCTAATGAACGGAACCGGCGATAAAAGCGACACGTACTTCGATTTCGCGCGCCACTGCTCCCCCCCGTCTATAAATCAAACGCTTGACGGTCTTTCCCGGCTTTTTCTCGGTCTCTCCTTTTCCCGCCGCGCGCCAACTTTCATTCACTTTCGGCATATGAACCGAGACGTGCATGCGAGCGTTTATCACGGGAAGACTTTGACGTCGTGTCTTCCTTTTCCCTTGCCTCCGCAAAAGCGGCCGAACTTCGTGAGCGAAAAACATCGACTTCCGCTGAAAGTAACGCGACGACCTGCGAGTTATACAGCAAGTTGCTCCGATACGCGTAGCAAGTGGAACGCTTTCGTCAAAACGTTTCTGCGCGCCGCTGTAATTTTCCATGCCAGTGACATCCCGTTTCCTTCGATTATGTTTATAAAATTATGAAAAAAGAAAGAAGCCTTTCTCTAGAATGACAAACTCGAATTGGAAAATTTAACCTCCATGACAGTTGGAAGTCGATAGTGCCGTTTGTTAATAATTGAATAAAACGATAAGTGTAGCGAGGTAATCAGTGTAAAACAGTGGGTCTTGAAACCACGTCGTTTGATCGCAGGAGGGAAATTGCACGGGGGGAATTTGAGCTGGATGGCGTAGAGTTTAGAAAGGGAAGCGCCGAGGTGGGAAGTACAATTGCAAAAGTCAGTCTCTATTCCCTGTTACTGCTTAAGATACTAGTCTCTTCTGGATCAGTGGGCAAGCAGGCAGAGAGAAAGAGATCAATCTTCGACGTGCCGCACCTCGAAATGGATATTACCCTGGTTTCACGGCCCCGGAGGAGAGACACACCGATCCGATACCGGAGAGTTACGAGCGACTCTCACGGGGAAAGGTATGGTTTCACGTGATACCTTAAAGTTTAATCTCGATACGGTGTACGTCACCGCGTAGCACTTTCGAAGCCGAAAAACCAGGGCATTCTTTCCTCTCGATACCATTTCCAATAGTCGGGCCTATTTTCCATGTGATTGAGAACCTCGATTACCATTCGATTATTGAATAATTAATGAAAAGTCGGACGTTACTTTTATCTTTGTCTTTGCGAATTGTTTGAAATGCAATATCTCATTCCGTTTTCAAGCTCTTTCGTAGAGTCTTCTGCGCGAAGTGAAAGCGTGTAGTTTCAAAGCCGGGAGTATCGCACACGAGAGTGTGGCAATTTACGAAAATAATGCGGCGATGTAAGTGAATACGGTAAATGGCATGGAGTAATAATTCATTGAAGCTTAAGTGCAGGAGAGAAGAGCGACAGAAACGAAGGATTCTGCCGGATCAAGATTGCGGTTTCTCCCTTCGTCTTGCTGTGATCTGCATCGCTTAACCGTAGTGCCACGGCTACGATGCCATTCCCACCAGGCATGAAACTTTAAAGAGGGTACCAGGAACAGCGAGCTAGAGTACCCAGCAGAAAAAAAGAGAGAGGGAGAGGGAGAGAGACTCGTCGCCGACCGGAATCCCATTTAAAGACGTATTTCTAACGCATTTCCACCCTGGGAAACATGTCCGAGCTGGTTCGTGCCACCGTCGCGGTGAAAATACGTTGAGCAGATAAGCAAACCTATTTTTCCTAAATCCACCGTGCATCTAAATTTAAAAGATAACGTCGCGAGATGTGAGGGGAATTATTCTGGCTACACAATGAAATTATATCATACGACGGTGCGACATTGCAAATATTCTCAATATGTCTCCGTTAAAAATACGTTCGAATAATTTTCCAATTAGATTAAATCTAGTCGATCGGAAGCATTGAAAATACGTATTTTGGTGCGTGAAACAATAAAAACGTGGAAATAGATAGTTGGAATTTTGTGGAAACGATATTACATCGAAGCTTTGACTTGCAAGTAGAATAGATCGTCCATTGGTCAGACGGCACGAGTAAGCAGAGTTAGTTCATTTGTTCGCGACGTTCCACGAACTTTTCCACTTTCCATCGTATACATGTTTCTCGTAGCTTACTTGACAATTATCTTTTGCTTATAATTTTCCTTCTCAAAGTTTTTATAAAGGGATACCTTATCTTTTTTACACCATTCATTAGCGTAATTAATGGGAGACTTCTTTTTAGCTTTGTACAAATAGCGATGTCAAAGGCAGGGATATTCTTTCTAAAAAAAAAAAAATCATTGAATTCGTTGCAACAACTTTTGTCATTTTACGAAGAAATCTCATGGTTTGTAAATTAAATTCAAATAGTTTCAGATAACATCGAATATCTCTTGTAAATATCATTAATTTATTCTCGATGAAAATTACAATGATACGTGTAATTTTAATCGATGCCCGGATCGAATACTGATATAAAATTATCAGGAAGAATACTCATTACATGCGGATGGTTTAACGAAATATTTCTTTGGAACATTGACAATGCTCGCTTCGACGCAAATCGAAATTAGTCGCGTTGCAGTTGGGAAAATGGTGTGCAATTATTGCGAGAACGCGGTTACACGGCAATAACCATGCACGCTCGCCAGTTATTCGGTATTTTCTCGTTGGAAAGATTCTAATACATCTTGATTCGAATAATATGCAATTTCTCGTAACCTCGGTTATGTCGATATGCAAAATATGAGTAACAACATTGCCCTACATATTATTGTTGACTAATTTCATAGATTCACAAAAGTAATAACTCGAATAACTGTAGACAATTTATAATAATAATAATAATAATGGCAGTCGTGTCTCACTGCAACGTTAATGAAATTCCAAAATGTTTCACACGTACGATATATTCAATATACGTAAACGTACGTGATGTTTTCAGCGTTAAATGTCGAAATACTTTCGCGAGCCAATATAGCAACTGTGTATCGTCCGCCAGACAAACAACAGGCTCGATCGATCGACAGTCGTCAATCGACGCTGTCGTGATACACGTTCGACTATATTTCGACAAGGAGGAGCGTTCTACGGTAGGCGAGTACTCGATCAGCACGTCGAAGAGAGGAACGATGATAATACGGAAACGGATGACATATTTTGCATTTTATGCGGACGCTGCCATACCGCGACGCACTTACCCAGCTACCCCGTGTCATTGCAAACGATCGTACAGACGCTGGCAGGAACCCCGTTCGCAATATTTCTAAAAGCGCACTCCGATGGATTGTGGCTAACGCGTTCGCATTTTCATAAACCGGTTTTGTTTCGCTCGCGTTCGCTCGTCGAAAGATCGTTCCCTCCAGGATTCTTTCTTACAAATCACGGCACATATCTCACAATCACGATCACCATCACGGTTTAATAACGTCACGGGGCAACGAACAGCGAACGGGCAGCCGGCGAGAGATCCCATGAAAACGTACGAGCACCGGCTTGGGGATTAGGAGTAACTGCCTCTCTTCAACGATATACTGTTATCTTCGAAATTTAGCGAGTCCCGCGCCGGATAACTACGTACCCTCATTTATCGTTGTTTTCTCTTTTCAAACGTAGCTGCTCAGTTGCGAGTGAACGCAGGCGAAAGAGAAACGCAAGTATCATTTTCTTCCGAATTGTTCTTCACTCACTCTCCCTGTAACATGGCAAATTTTTTTCTCTACTCTCAACGATTTTTCATCGCATTTTTTGCACTTTCGCACAGGGCGTCAACATCGTTCCCCACGTGAACGAGTATATGTGTATATCTGAAATTTGCGGCCGCCTAAGACCACGGAACGAAGTTACTTCTGGGGAATGTTTTGGCTTAACGCTCGCGGGAAAAACCTACCGAAACAATAAACTTCCGTCCTTCCTGCTTCCGTGGAGGGCTTACGGTTTGACTTTTCGCGCTACCGGCTGTATAAAGCTCCGCGGACTAAGTGTTTTACTCTGTTATCCTCTTACTTCTTGCGCAGCCGTTTCCACGCCCGTGACCATCGCGAGAACGTCATTTTATTCGCGATGTTTTCATGTGTGCGTTTTTCAAACGGAATCGCCGTGCGTCGACCTCGGTATTACGCGGTTTTATGAAAATAAACTCCCTTTCTCTTTCTCTCCGTCTCTCGACGCAACTCTCGATGAAATTCAGTCCGATACGCGACGGCTGTATCGTCGTCAGCTTTTTTTTTTTTTTCAATTCCAGCCAGTTTTTAACCAGGCTAATCGTCCTGCTTCTGGAGATTTCGTAAACTTTGCCTAATAACCGAGAATTCGTTCGAAACGAGCGAACGTTCAGGCTCGCTCGTGAATTCGAATAGGAGGTGAACGACGGCGGCTGCCGTCGAAAACTCCCGGGGAAACTCTAAAGAGCCACTCGATAAGTTGATAGAACGAAGCATAAAAGCTAACAGTATCGCTTTACGATACCCCGCCGGCGAGTGAACGGCAGGTGATCCCTCGCTTTGAAATATCCTTCGAGACACAATACTCGCTTGGCCGAACGTTTAACACGCCGAATGTCTCTCTTCCCTGTTCCACGTCGGCAATCGTGAACGTTCCATGAGTTCTCTAATTAACGACAGCTCACGGCACGCAGCCAAGTGGCCAATAAAAAGGATCCAGAATGACACACATCCACCTACAAGTATTTCTTCTCCGGCCCTTCCTTCCTTCCGTGGTCTTCCTCGTTTCTTTCCTCCGTGCGACGTCTCTCTCACTTCGCGTGCACGCTTTTCACGTGCTGCTTTCGAGTGGTGTGCTTCACTTTTCTTCCTTTTTTTAAAGGGGAAACGCCAGCGAGCTGCTCGGAGCCGACAGCCGGAGTTTCCGGTCGCGAGTAACGTCTGCCTTTCGTCGGATCGTCCACGAAAACAGGGTTACGCTCGGGGAGAGGGACACACGCATGGAAATAGATGGCAGCGGCATTTGCATCTTCAAATCCGTTGTGATCCCGGTGTGACGAGGACGCGCGTTGACACGATGTAGACTGAATTTACTCGAGATAAGTAGACAAATACCGGCGGCAGTATCCGCCTTCGTGTAGCTACGTGCGTCGCTGCGGAAGATCGGGACTACATCCGTATCGATTGCCCATGCCTCAGGACCTCGTAATGCTGTTCCGACGAATTAGTATCTTGACGCTTGCCTGCCTTCTGCAAATACCTTAGACGCTGATTAGAGAAACGCAGCTGCGCGCGGTTAAATACAGAGCGAGGCCGTTTTCATCCTAATTATACGATGCTTTCGATTCTCAAGGACCATCACCAGGTTCCGTTTTCTTGCGTATTTCGTCGGGAAATGGTTCCCCCCTTATTCTTCTCTCTCTCTCTCTCTCTTTCTTCAATGTTTACGCGATGATTCTTTGTTTTCAACGAACGAACGGTCTGCGCGACGATTTGTACCGTCAAAGGGATCGGCGAACGTGGTCGTTTTGATTGATTCGATACGCAGAGCTGTCCGATGAGAGGTTATTCGCCGGCAAAGCGGAACATAATACCGATAGCCAGGTGTCTGCGTTCGCTCTTATCAATTTTACATATACAGCCTAGTTTTCCATTTGCCGTTCGGCTACCGCGTCACGCTACATTTAGCAATTACAGGCCGATCCGCGAACTGTCTGTCGAGCCGGAAATGAGAAACGAAGGTAACCGACCTTCTTTCTCCGCCGACTATCGTTTTTTTTTTTTTTTTTTTTCCAAATATTCCCTATCGAACGAGAGAACAACGAACCACGCAATTCTGCCAAGCTTCTTCTTGCTTAGTCTGCACAAGCAGAACGTAAATGCGACGAATTTACAATAGCACAGTCGAGTGCGGTCAATTTGAATTATTTCACGATTCATGAGTTGGATCGTTACAATTGCGGAAAAAATAATAAAATTACATCGTGTTTATAATAGTTTATAATAAAATTAAAGTTTCTTAAAGTTTAGGTAAAGGAAAACTGAATAAGCCCGAACACGACAAAGAAATATCAAGCTCTCTGTGTAACTCTCTCAAGACTTGCACGCTGTCACGACTCTCTGAGCAAAGTCTCTCACCCTCAGAACCTCTCATACGCACTTCACACACCCACACCCACAATCGTACGTATCTTAAGACCAGGGCGGCTAAATAAAGTTTCTTTCGCTGCGACAATCGCATCGGATACGCAGCAGGCGATAATTGACGATGGTTCTTAAAGGGCCGTACACAATCGTTGAAATCTACGGCAATGCATCGATTCTAGGTAACTGAATTTGATGCAGGTTTCACGAAACCTAGATGTCGACGTGTGTGGGAGCCTTTAGACCGAGCGGGAAATTTCGAACAATGAGGCTTCCTTATCCCGCATAATTAAAATTCAATCGTTGCAAATTTCATTCGCGGTCGTATATTTGTCTCCCGCGAGACACGCAACGTTCCAGAGAATCCGCGGAATCGATTGTCGATGTTCGATCTATGGACCGAGGCTCGTCTACAATACCAATGGCCGTATACAATCCTTTAACCACCAACTTTCACGTGCACGGGACTCGGGGGGAAAATTCAGTGTCGCGCGCACGACACGGTGCGGAGTTTCAAGGGAATTTAAAATTCCGCTGACGATGTTGCTCTATTCTCGTACACGTGCGGCCGACAGAAAGGGAAAGGAGGACGATACGCGACCGACAGACAGATACACACGCATGTACACGTGTGTACGTGGAGGAAGGAACGTATTTTAACAGAGAAGAGGAGAGTTTAATGTCGGCCACTGGCGAAGGTTATTCGTTCGCCGCCGCTAGAGCTCTGAACTCGTATCTGTTCAATCAACGAGGGTTGGCAGACTGTTACCGAGGGGTTATGAAATACTGGCTCGGGGACGTGGTAGTTTTCCAGAACTGTCGAGAAGCACGGCTGCCTGGTGAAATCTTGGCTCCTCTACACACCGGCAGTGTATCGTGATTCTGGCTTGTAGTCGGACGTAACAGTTCTTCGAAATGCGCCGTTGGCGATTCATCCTGACGATTCGACGTTTTCCTTATCGAAGCCGCAATCACCGTTCGATGATAGAGGAGTCAGTTTCGCGAGAGGATATCTGCTTGACGAATTCTTTCACCGTGACACGCGCCTATGTGTTTGAAGTATCGTTTCTCGTCGACTTGTCCACGTTCGAAGTTTCTTTCTCGCGGCGAAGCTAAAAAATGTTGGTTGGTTGGTGAGGGGAGAGAAGAATATGTTTCGCTGAAATATTTTCGCTTTGCCCGCGTTAGACGCTCGCAAACGAGCATCTTGTAAAGGACTCTTTGTAGTATCACCTCGAATATTGCCCCGACGATGGAGAAAGGAGAAACGGAGGACGAGGAAGCGCTTGCCTCTCGCCACCGCGGCCAAGTCGACCGAATTACATTTTCTCGGCGCTCGCGGTCGTTGCCGTTTTCAAATTACGAATCGCCCTTACGCCTCGAAACTTTCCGCGTCCTGGCGTCCTGAACAGCAAATTCAGCTTTTCATTCTCGAGCTGGCGGCTCGAGAACCTTGTCCGAGCGGAGGACGAGATCCGCGTGCAACCGCGTTTCTTCCGATATGCTCGTTAGCCGAAACGCTTGAAACGAGCTTGCAACGACTAGCCGCGCGAATGTGCAAGGGCGTCGAATCGTAGATTGCCCGGTCTGCCACGCTGCCAGAATTTCCCAGACACGCACGTAGAAACGAACGATGTAGAACGGTCGGTTCTCCTAAAAAATCAAAATTCTGTGCCGTCATCTTGAATTGAATCTCTCGGCGAAAGGAAAGCAAGCAAGGAAAGAACAAAATGGGAGGATCTCGTTCGTGCCCGAGTCCCAACGAGGGGCAGCTAATTTATGGAAACGGTATCGATTGGAATGTTCGCATTCCACGAGGCAGCAAGAAACAGTGAACGAGAAAAGAAAGAAGGAGCACCGTAGGAAAAGGGAGAGGGTTGATAGGATGATGCGTAGCGTGCCACATCGACGTCGTAAACCTTGGCAATGAAAAGTGCGCGATTGTTTGAAGCAGATAGAAATTGCGAGTAAAGAATCAACATCGATGACATTCTTCTCTCGAGGAGAGAAGTTCGAGAACAGACATGATTTCGCGTGGAAAATTATACAAATCGTATAGATATATGTAGGATGATACTTGAATGATGGAGAAAGGAATTGAAATGAAAGAAAATAAACTGCTCGTTGGAATTTCTGCGCTGCAACGCGACGTAGAAGAACGTTCGAAAAAAATCAGTAATTATATCGCTGGAGGTTGTTACTCCGTATGATGTGTCGAAAAATTCGATTTACCTCGTAATTTCACGGCCGGCTGACAGGATTTTAACAGGCTGACAGGAGGCTGTTTAAACAGGCGGCCGTCAAAATAAGCGGGCGCTGACATTAAACCCCAGTTGGCGGGCAACGCGCGAAAATCAAGCAAACGTGCCTCTGACAGTCATTTAACACCGGTTGAAATAAACGCGACGTACGACGCGACGGTGAAATAATTAAAAGGACGATTATTCGCGCCATAAAGTAAATGGATCCCGGCCAGGATCCGCCACGGCATCGCGCGTTAACTTTAACGACGCCCGCCGAGTGTAAAATATCGATTCCGTATTATCGGAGACCGGCACGCAACCGTGGTGAGAGAGCTATACCGATCCGACCATGCAGATTCCATTCCGTAGTGCGATGTATAAGTGGAACTGCGGCCGTGCTTCCCGCGAAACTTGCTGCCCCACTTGCAATAACATTCGAGTTTTCAACTCAATAAGCGCTTGATTAAAATGTGCCCTTACCCCCCTCCGTCTCCCTGCCCCCCTTTCTTTTCATTTCCTTTCCGTTCCTTTCCTTCTGGCTTTCGACGCTGTCGGGCGGTGCCAGTAATTTGAAAATGAGACGCGCCTCTGCGAAACTTTTCAATACGACGCCACGGTTCCCAACGTCGTGTCCCTCTTTTCGTTGCTACCACCGGCTGCTTCTGCTGCTCTTGTTGTCCTTCTTCTCTGCCTCCGCCTCCTTCTTGTTCTTTCGCTTTTCGTTTTTTTTCTTTCTTTCTTTTTTTTTTTTTCGTTGTTCGACCCGGCTGAAAAGTTGTGGAAACGTAACCGCGTCCCGCTTTTCCTCCGCTAGTGTCTTGCTGCTGTGCTCGCATAAACACCGTCATGCTCTTCCACACAGCCGACCTTTTAATGAATATCTTCGAGGCTTCGTAATCTCCGTTGCAAAGAAATTGCACGCTCGTTGTTTCACGCTTCTTTCTCGTCGTTCCGTGCTCAAGGCATAACGATGGGGTACGATCAGGAAATTTTGGCATAATTCTCAACGTAAAATTGAAAAGATGGCAAACGGTTGTGATTGGCACCTGGTAATTCCTTAGGTTTGCAAGTTTGGTTCAAAATTACTTCCTGACACTCGAGTTCAAGTAACAGTTCGGATGTGTCGTGTACTAATTTAATCGTGGTTAACATTAAAACTATCAAAATGGTCATAATGACCACTTGAAACATTTCCGTTAGATATCTTATAGATTTGGAGACTTGAATAATTCTTCTTATTGTATCGTCAAAGATTTTCTGTTTCTTTTACTTGAATGTCTGCGATTCTCCGGAAACTTTAGTACCAAATGTTAATTGAAGGAGAACAAATGTTTCTTTCATATCGGGAATAACCTTTTCAGCGTCTACGAACTATTCTCGATAAATGATTAAAAAATTTTAATCTTTCGAGTATACGAGTATACGACAGGGTATGGTTAATAAATATCGTTCTCGCGTCCCGAGACCGCTTAATCAGTTTCCGACAGTGTTAATTTGCGCCAGTCGCTAAATATATACCATGTATAAAACATCATTAACGGATTGCTTAATGGACCGTTATCGAACGCTAGTAATTACGATTAGCTGTCAAAATTGCAGCACAAAGCACGGCCGCGATCCGAGCTGCGTAACACTTTTAGCGAGGGAAATATCCACGCTGTTACTTCGTTATACCCTCCTCCTCCCCTCCCCCCTCCCCCTGGTAAATCAATTTTTTTTTCCCTCGCCCGAATGCAATTTACGAAATTCCCGTTTAATTTTCTACTTGACACTGTTTGGCAAATCGGATTTTTTCCGCGCGCGAGCGAAAATTCGCAGCTCGCGAGCGGACAGAACGGGAACATACTTCGCCGCGGCGCTGTAATTGACACGTAAATATTTTATCCGCGAACATGTTAACAATGCCGTCGTCGTTTAGCGCACGCCCGACCCGGCGTAACAATGAAACAATTTCGCAGCGCGAAAGACAATTCAAAAGGGGTATCACAGGCCGGACGGATGACACCGGGGAGGGGGAGGGGAGGAAAAAATTTATGCATTATATCATTTTGATGCGGACAGCTTGGAAATAAATACGAGCGAGAACGACGAGAATGCGAGCAATGCGAGCAATGCGAGCATCGAGTTATTAAAGAGTGGCCGAGGTGCGTGGCGAGAGAAAAAAGAAAAGAAAAACAAATAGAGAGGAAGAAAAAGAAAAAAAAAAAAGATAGGCGTGAAATTAAAATAATGCATTACCCATGTCGTGGATTCTTTTCCCTGTCGCTCTCTCTTCGCGCGCCGCGTCGCATGGCCTCGCATTTATTACGCACATTGTTGCACGGCCTATGCGCCACTCACGCGCGTCCTAAGAGCAGAGAGAAGCAGCCTGCCCTCGTAAATAGAAGCTTTTCACGGCGAATTATTATGCAAATCTCGTTTAGAATGTACTTACCTGTTGTCCGAGTCGCTGCCGCTCGACGCGAACTGACAGAATGACTCGGAAGATGGAGAGGTTCCGGATCTTTTATGTAGGGTCGTTACGAAGGGTCCACTTGCCGTGAGAACGTCGCTTAGAACGTCGAGGGGCAGGATTTCTCCAGTGTAAACGAGTCGTCGTTGTGTTTGCCGATGTTGAGCCATCCGCTGCAGACGCAGCGGATGAAATTCCGGAACCTAGTAAGACGCGAATAGAAACGCGTGTAGCGAATAGAAACTGCGTAAGAGAGGACAGGCTCCTGACGGATTAGATCGGCGCGCATCGGAGTTGTCGCGGTTTGCCTGACAGATTCGACGCAACAGGTATGCGTTTGACAGATTTCGCCAATTAATCGCGTTTAATCGCCGTCCGAGGCGTCACTTTTTTTTGCAGCGATGAAAAAAAGAAAAAAAGAACGAGAAATTGAACAATTCGAAGAAACGGGACGATTGTTTGCAAATTTCTATCTCGATCGATGGCAGCATACGCGGCTAATTATATCGTCCAGCGAACGATTAATCACTGCACGACGAAGCAAGTATCGCGTGTATACCGATGGTCTCTCTGTTTTTATTTGTCCTGGCTGTACTTTAGTCTGAATGGCTGCTGATACGGATGACTGAGCTTCAAAAAGCGTTGCTCATAGAGCGGAACCTAGCCGGAGGAAACTCTTCCACCGCGAAGACGATCCATCATTGGATCCTCTTCCTCGGGCGACAACTCGTTCTTCCTTCGGGCAGAGTCGAGCCGCGAGCGTAATAAAATCCCGGTCAATTAACGGTACGTCCTACGGTGCCATTAATAATTCCGCAAGCTCTTCGACCATGCTTTTCGAGAGCCCGGGACGAGAAGAGCCGGGATACAGGAAGTCAACAGAGGGGAAAAAGAGAGTATCAGAAGAAAAAAAACCAATAAAGATGAAACCAGATAGAGCGAAACGTTGACTTAACAAGACTCTGGATCGCCTCAATCCTCGGTTTCCTCGAGAATGACTAGGTATCTATTGGCTAAAGCTGGTGAAAACTAGCCAAGAAGTAGCTCGGAGGTCGATTAAAAGTAACCAATGAAAAGCAACGTTTCGAAATTCTAATTTCTTCAAGAAATTTCGGCGTATCTCCAAGAAGGAGAATAATCAATTGTTCGCCTACGATGACATGTACATGCTTAAAATCGCCGATTTCAACGTCGAGTGCGTGTTCTTAAACTTCGATTTACTTTTCAGTACTTTTCGTTACTAATTTACACGTTTTATTTATGGCACAGATTAGCCAACAAATTGAGAGCGCGTAAGAGTAACGAGTCGCAGTCGTCCCGATAAGCGCCGATTTAATTTCCACGATACGGGCGCGACCCACGGGTTTTATCCGAGAACGTGCAGTTATCCGTGCGGGCTAGTTGAAAGTAACAGAAATAAACAATGCACAGCGAAAAGGTATTAAAGCTCCGCTGGCTGAAAGAGCTACTCGACTCGCAGTGGAATATGACCAGCATTGATCCGGCAGTGGTCCGGAAAGGTCTGGCGGACGACGGAAAGGGAAAAAGAACGGCTGGAAATGTAAGCAAATAGACGTCTTTCGAAAGGATAGCAGTATACCTGTGTAAGATCTTCTCGTGGGCCCTGCAGCCCTTGCCCCGTCGCGTACGTCGCAGCTACTTTTTCCACCGTCTTCAGGCATTTGCTATGCAAAAAGTAGTCACGAGTCGTTACTCCCCGTGGACTTCCTCAGACTTTTCTTCCTCGTCGATATGTATGTATATATGTGTACGTATCCAAACCGGTCCACTCTTGTACGAAAGAGGATACATTTAGTAGTGAACATTGCGGCGAATTGCTCGATATCGATATCTCCATGAAGCAGATAAAAATCAAATGTTGAATTGTTCGTTCATCTTCTCTCTGTTATATACATCTTAGTTTCATGACGTGTACGTTTCTGACTAAAGGCAGCGTTTGCGCGTATACTTACTTCACATGAATCGTATATTTTTTTTTTTTTTTCTCTGGCAGTCATACGAAAGTATATTACTGCCGAATAATACGAAAACGTTTAATTGAATAGTATCTAAAATTCTGTAATAAATACAAATATGGAATGCAGGTGTAACACTTTTCGCAATTACTGTGTTTCGAATAAAAGAATCGGGTTATTTATATTTATAACGTATATTCAGGGAAATTCTCGAATTTTTATAAAATAGTAGATAAAAATATGAAAGCTAAATAGAGATTTATTTCGCTTATTCGATTTTCCGTGCAGAAGCACGTTTCGCAAATAAAAATTACACACATTATTCGGAATTATTAATTTATTGATTAACTGTCGATATTTCTTCGTCCGTGTCCGTCGATTTCACACGAAACGAGTAAGTCGAAAATTTTCACTTTATTCGCGTTGTGTCTGAAACGTCACCAAGAATCGCGAGTGCTCATTTTCACGGTGAGCGAAGCTTAATCGCACGATGCTATCGGAGGACAAGAGTAGTATCCTTCGTGAAACGTGGCTCGTTCAAAGAAACGAAGAAACGAAGCCATTAGTAAATTATCAAGACGCAGTTCGGTTCAGGATGGGTTCGCGTTTTACACTTGGCCGCGTGTTAGCGTTCGCGTCCTTCTTCTTCGCCAGACGATACATTTTCCACGATGTCGGCATAAATCCAGAAATATGGTAGCTACCACGCTACCAACCAGCACAATACCGCACGCAACGCAGCTAAACTCTACAAACGAGTCGTTCCCCGCTCGAGTGTGTATACACTTTATCTCTTGCTAAATGATTCTGGTTTCTCTGTTGCGCTTCCATCCGTCTTGCCCGCGAGGAAATCTCACCCCGTCCTCGCCCCCGCGTGACATTTTCTTTGCTGAGCAAACGGTGAAAAAGCGATTCGAGCGACTATTGCCGCCGTCCCTTTCTGAATAACTCCAGCGATCAAAGTCCTGGATCGTTCTTTCACGCTTTTACGCGTGAAATTAATCTACTCGAACTTGCACCTTCTCCCGTTCGAATAATTTCCCAGAAATTTCGAGTTACGTTTTAATAAACGAGGCAGGTCTATTCGTCTCAGGTCCATCATTCACCGCCGATAATAAAATTCCGTTTCCTTAGTCGAAAACGTCTCGTGCTTTGACCGCGGGAAATAAGATCGTATAAATATTTTACTACGGCTTCGCCGCGGTGAAACGCTTGCGCTCGGCGTAACGAGTGGAAAAGGGGAAAGAGAAGAATTAGCGTTGAAATATTGAACGAAACGTTGCGATGAGGGATTCATCGATGGAGAAAAAGAACAGCCGGAACGATAGGCGTGGCGTGGCGAGACGAGGCCGAGGGTTGGCTCGCGTTATCGGCTATCCATTGACGAAACGTCTTCGAAATGGGACAAAAAACGGGCACAAAACAACGTCAATTAGAGCAGCGGTGCTATGTTGATTGCTCTGACTCGGCTCAGGCCGGCCAGACGCAAAAACCCTTTAATTAATTCCGCTCGCGGCACGCAAGAAATAACCCGCTCCCGGTTTATACTGATATTACTAACTTTACGCGGTGTAGCCGGCGAGTCCGACTGTGCGAACGTTTTACACGCTCGCAGTGGAGAAGTATACCAGCTTTGGACGATGAGAGAAATACATCGTACCGCGCTAAACGTTCGAACTTTACGATCGAGTCTGCGAATTTTTCAGCGGCTAGATGGAGCGTGCGGAAAACGGGGTCGAAGAGGAGGAGGAGGAGGAGGCGAAGCCATCGGTCTGGCACGTTCGCAGGCTCGTCGTTGATCACGCGTCCGTCAAAAAACGTGGCTGCTCCGCGGCTGGAATATTCAAGGCCTCGAGTAGCCGAGCCTTTCGCCGGGGAACATTAACTTTTCTTCGAGACGACGTCTTCGCGGTCCACGAGAACAAGCGTCGTGCTTTATTTCCCGAACGCCGTAAAAAACTCCACGTGAATAAATCACTTGCTACGTTCGCCTGTACTTGCGACAACCCCGTAGCATTCCTCGTTCATCTAGCCGACGATGCTTGGATCTTCCACGATCTTCCGAAACACGTAAAATTTAATTCTTTAAAAGGCTTTAGGATCTCGCCATTTCGTCGATAATAAGCAAATTGTCGACTAAATTGATTGGCCGGCAAATTTCGGGAAATTGCAACGCGAGGACTTGTGCCTGTGTTGCTTGGAACGGGAATGTTTTGAAAAGTAAAGGTGCAGAAGAAGCTGCGCTGTTGGAATCTCGAAGAGTATTGCCGCCGCGAGATGCGCACAGGACCGTTAATAAGCGGCAAAGCGATCTCGTTGCTGGTAATTAACCGTCTCTCGTTGGCGAGGGAAAAGGGGAAACAAAACCTGGCGAGCAACGACTCGCTTTCGCAAGAAGAAGATCGCGGATTTGAGAGAGGGAGTTTTCTTTTTTCTGCCGCTGTCTCGCCTTTCCCGTAACTAACCGGTGACGTGGCCGGTCTTTTCCCGGAGAATCCAGAGGCTACAGCGAGCTGGCAACCGGTGACAGACAATGCACCGCTTATAGCGGAAAGGTCAATTCCCAGCGAGCTTTTCTATTCACGGCGACGCGCTGAAAGCTCGAGCGCGATCGCCAGAAGAGATCGTCCTTTAAAAAGTTCCATCCGGTGAAATACGCCGGACCGTGTCTCGTTTCTCTCCCGAGAAACGAGAACCGGGATCGACGGCTATCCCTTGGATGCCGAACGACGAATTTGTCGGCCGGTAATTTCCAAAAGAGTCGTGACGCTAAATCTTTACGGCTCGCTTGTCGCTGCTATCTTCGCCGCTGGATTTATAAGATCGAACTTCCCGAGAATCGGGCAACGTTTCCCTCTCTCCTTTTCGCCATTTTCTTTGACTTTCAATATCTCTTTTGGCGATCGTCGATCGAGGAGCGTCGCGACGGGAAACGTAAATTCCGACGTCTCGGCACGTCGAAGACACTCCATTGATTGTAAGGTTAATGGCTGCTGAAATATTCCCGTGGAACACGGGATAAAACCGACAGAGAGATTTCGCTGGAAGCGTATATGTCGCGGCACTCAAAGTAGGCAAGCACATAATAACCTCGATTGTCGGATGACGTTACACCTACGCTATGAGAGCTCTCGGCCGGTCACGCCGGCCCTGAAAGCTCTGGGGCCGTCCTGTGATCGTCGTTTCTCAAAAGATTCACGGTAAAAGACTCCTTTTGCGTCACGCTTCGTTGCCACGTGCCACGTGGTGCCTACTTAATTAACAAAAAGAGAGAGAGAAATTCTTTCACACGGACCAGAGGTATCTCACAGTACACACTCTCGTCACTTACCCTCAGTTTATGAAATTCACTTGTCGGTTTTACAGATTTGCTGTTATTTAATTTTTTTCTTTTTTTTTTTTTTTGACACTACTGCGTGTTTTGTAACCAACTCCTCTCAATTAGGGCACATTCTTCAACCATTCGTAGAAATGAAATTAAGAACATTACCACTTGCGTTTCGTCCACCATATTTGTGACGTGCTTGTATCCATCCGTCGACTATGTATTATGAAATTATTAAATTGTAAGGAATGCTCGCCCGATAGTTTCGACAATATTCGTGCACGCTCGTTTTCCGTGTGAATACGTTACGAGTTTCGAACGGAACCTATGCCCGCAAGGCTCGTCAAGATTTTTATTCTGCAAAGGTTCTCTGACATCTCCCTTTTTTTCCTTTGCACCCTCATTATCCTTGATTCTCACTCTGAACACGGTGAATATGAACCGTGCGTGTATACGTACCTTCCGTCGCAAGAAACGCGTGTTTTTCTGTTGAAACAAGAAGCGTGAATATCTGTGTTCCGATATTTACAACGTTTCGCGAGGTAAAAACATATTTGAGAGAGAAAGAATTTTCTCGAAAAATATCGTCAATTGCTATCAAATCCATGGAACGCTGTTGTTGAAGAAATTGAAACTAACGATCGTTATCTTGATCAAGCTGTCCAGCTCCATTCGCTTCAATTTTTTTCACCCCCTAATCAATCGCTCAATCGATGAATCGTCGAAAAGTGAAGATAATTAAATTCTGTCGCGCGATGATTTTGAATTTCGACGTGTCGAAGCGAGGGACACCTTTTCTTTTTTTCCCTTTCTCTCCCCCGGGTGAACAACGAGAACGGCAGCGTCGTATTTAATTGCATTATCGCGCAGCACTTTACATCCGACCGGGGAGGTGGTAATGATCGCATACCGTGTGACGCACGACGACGAGCTATGCAGAGGAGGAAAATCAATCGCGCTGCGTTTCTCGTTTTACAAACAAAGCTGTACTAATTGGACAATTTCCCCGCTATAAATTACGCCCGTCGCATTTAATTGCCGGTTCCGATTTTTTTTTTTTTCTAACGACGCTCGACGAACCGTGACGTCGCACAGGATAGCGACAAGTTTCGTCGAAACGACGTCTCCGTTTCACATGTTTGTCGCCGTCGCCGATGTCGCGTAAACGTTTTCACGCATTCGCCATCCAGCCGATTTTTCCTCCGTTTTCCTGCAGGCGCGTAACTAAGTTTATCTCACTTGATTCGCGAGTATCAGTTGTTCGATCATCTTTGATCAATTTTCTTAAATTCAATGAAATTAGTGTTGGATTTCGCGAAGAGGAATGACATTTATGACTTTTTTTTTAAAGAGAGATCAAGGATTACAACGTTACAAGGGCTTAGGCGTTGTAATGAAAAAGAGTGCTACGTTCTCTTTTTAGGACGACTTTTTAACCTCAGGAACTGCATCAACTGTTCAACTCACGTAAAAAAAAGAAAAAGAATTACTTAGATCAGTAAAGTCAGGAGTTCAGGAGTGCCTTTTAAGTCATTTACGATTCTCCATCTTGTCATCGTCAGTGTTCATCACTCGCTGAAACATAAACCGACATCGTTCAACTCAAGTAAAAAAAAAGAAAAGAAAAAGAATTACTTGGATCAATAAAGTCAGTTCAGGAGTGCCTTTTAAGTCATTTGTGACTCTAGTCCATCTTGCCATCGTCAGTGTTCATCACTTGCTGAAACACAAACTGACATCGTTCAACTCAAGTAAAAAAAAAAAAAAACGAAAAAGAGAATTACTTAGATCAATAAAGTCAAACTCAAGAGTGCCTTTTAGGTCATTTACGACTCTAGTTGCCGCCCGTCTTGCCATCGTCAGTGTTCATCACTCGCTGAAACACAAACCGACATCAGTCGTCGTGTAACACTCGTGATTCAAGCAAGAACCGCGTATTACAAGCCACCAGGCTCCTTGCATAATAAATCCAGGCAAGATACGTCAAATTCATTCATTTTCCACAACAGTGGGTGGTCCTTCGAGGACCGAAGGAATATACGCAGAGGTACAGGATCGACGTCAGCGACTATCCTTAACAGATATCCCTTTTGAAATAAAAACGTCCGCGTCCCGAGGCCAGTCAGTCAAGAGAGACGTCGCGATTATTCCGCGACGTGATCGCAGTCATCGACGTTGGCTGTATGTAGACAACATCGTATAAAAAATCGCCGCGATAACGAGTGGCCGGGATGCGGGATTGTTGGAGGCGCGTCGCTTCCCACGTTAATGACGTGAACGGTTGAAGAGGCACGTACTGAAAATTCCTCGACGACACTTCGGCGACGTCTCATCTCCCCGCGGAATAAAAGGAAACCTCGTCGCCGGCCCTTGCGATAAAACACGTTTCTCCGTTGCTCCTTATTGAATTTGCCGGAAACGTGTTACGTTTCGAAGAGACACTGGCGTAGCCACGACTCGCGTTAGGCGGTTAACGTTATCTGCTGCCGTGTGAAAGCCACGTATGTATAAGGATGATATACGGCGTCGTTGTACGACGGTGCTTCGTTGGTCCGCCAGGAGATAGAGGATGACAGGAGACAGAGAATCGATGAGGATTCAAGGGGGAGCAGGGGACGAAGTTTTAATTGCGATGGAAATTTCGCGTGGCCAATTCTATCGCGACTTGGCTGTCGGATTGATTCGCTGATCATCTGGATATGAACCGAGCGACCGAAGGAATCGACGTGGCACGGTACGGCTAGGTGGTCTTGAGACCTTTCTGGAAAACCGTCCGAAACAGTCGGTCGGTGTTGAAGGAAGAGGCAGACGGCGGAGAGCGGAAGAGAGAGACAGACGGGGAGAGAAGTAGAGAGCGCGCGCATGACCGCGCGACGACATAAATCCTCGGCTTTTAAACGGATTTATGAGCCAGAAAAGGGAATGGAGGCAGAACAAAGAGAAGAAGGCAGGGAAAAAGGAGAAAAATAAGGGAGGCGAGAAAGAGAGAAAGAGAGAGAGAGAGAGAGAGAGAGAAGAAGAAGTAAGAAAAGAAAGGTTGAAGAGGCGACGATTTTTGCGAGGCCCTGGCGTTGTCTTCGCGCGATGTCTCGACAGACTGGCCGGGCGTGACACCGACGTCGCGAATCTTATTAAACTCTGAAACATTTCGCCCAGGCGAAGGTTTTAGCCTGGCTGACTCTGTAACTCTCTGTCGTCTGGACCTCTTTAAACGAGAGCCGATATATATACTGTACGTTCTCGTATGGCAGAGGACAAACAGGTGCGCGTACGATACGAAGGATGTGGAATGGTATATAGGACACAGTTGAAAGCCTGCAGGCACAGCTTTAACAGCTGGATTACACGAGCTGAGCCAATGATTAATCAAATACTCCGATGTGCAACGTAGTAACAATGCACGGCTCGCCGCTCAGGTGCCATTAGACGTAGGGGTTGCGGCCTCACGGTTAACCTGTGATTAACCATGTATCCGTATAAACACAGACCTGCTGGCCGCGGACCAACAACTTCAAGACAATTCTGGAATCGAACCTCCGACGTATTAAAGGGGAAGCTCCTTTTCGCCTTTGACGCACCTTTCATTGCACTTGGCATCTCGTTGCTGACTCGCGATCACAAAATTTAAGAAACTCGTTATTTTTCTTGAGAAAAGTAAACGTTCCTCGACTAAACTTTCGATCGAAGATCGAAAAATTAAAAATACATTTCGATATTTTCTCAACTTAATCGTTATCGTTTTATTATTTTTTTTCATCTGGTTGCAATGCAGATGACATTTATAACCAGAGACTGAAAAACCGAAATATTTTGAGGTTTAGGTATTATACCGGTATTTGCTCTCATATTATCGTAATATAACCGCTATTTGGGACATCGGTTTTAATACCAGTATAAGACAGTCATACTGGTATTTTCATCACGTATTTTATCAGTATTTAATGTCCACGACGGTAAAAATACCGAAATATATACCGGTACGGTACCACTTTACTGACAAAAACACATTTTTCATTTTCTACGTAAAGCGACTTTTATTAATATTCGGACATCGTGCTATTCAAAATATTGTTGTGGATTTCGATTGTTTATAATAGTAAATTTGGATTAATCATTTAATAATATAATAGAACATTCATTACAGTTTATGGTAACATAAATTTTATTTATTTATTGCACATACTTTTCTTAATATCAAACAATAAACTGAACTATGTCGAAATGTAGCGTGGCAAAAATATTTGGACATTTGAAGAACTACAATATTTGAACCAGAAAATTGTTAACATAAACAATAATTAATATTTTGTTATGTAGCCCTCAACTTCAAATAATATATCGCGAACGCTTAGGCATATTTCCAGTAATTTTTTTTAAGTAATTTAGCGGAATATTCTTCTATTCTACGATTAATCGTTATTTTAACTCCTCTTTCGATTTATTGACGTACAACAATTAGTCATTTTTCAAAAAGGAAAAACGTATCGAGAAATCAGTCATCTTTTAAAATTAAGTATGAGTATCGTGGCTGATATTGTATGGAGATACGACGATGAATTAGTATTAGAAATAATAAAGGATACGTGTATAAGAATCATCAAATTATCGGCAGCTTTATGAAAACATTTAATCATTGTCTCCTTTTCCTTTTCTAATATATTAATATTTTATTATACGTATATTAATATTTTATTAGTAATATTTTGTTTTATATATATATATATATATATATATATATATATATATAAAATCCTTTTCTAATATATTAATATTTTATTATACATCTACCGACGCAACATCTTTTTGATAGCATCACACCGGTATTCGCACCATTTCGGTTTCATCAAACGTAATCGAATAGTAACCTAAAAATACCGGTATACGTAATACCGATTCGGCCTCTGTTTATAACAATAGCTGGATCTGAAATTGATTTACGCGCGTAGGTGATAGTTTCGATTATTTAGTATTCCTGCGTGGTTGGCTGACTTTTGGATGGAACGTCTTAGAGTGAGCGGCGGGCGTGAACGGGGATGGTGGTTGCGAGAGTTAGTGGCGGATCGAAGTTTGGAGAACTGGCGCGAGTGTATGCGTTTAAAAGTGAATGAAAGATGCGCGTCAAGTTTGGCTGCGAACTGTGACTAACTGCACAATGGACTGCGACTGCTACGTATCAAAGTGCCATGGAACACTGGAAGAATGTCTTTCAAAGTTTCGAGAGAATAGACTCTCGGAGGAGTATCTCCTATTTTACTTAATTTTATGGATATGGACTGCCTCTCTCGTAGTCTGCATTTTACGCGCGTGTTATGCACTTTTCCGTGCCAAATTCAGTTTTCCCTTGTGTTCAATTTTCCCGAATGTTCGTGTGTCTGTATGTGTGTGTGTGTGTGTGTGTACTTTTCGCCTCGTGTATCGATTAGCTTCGAAAAGTTTAATTATATTTTAAAAAAGAGGCGACGATTGTGTTTTTAATAATCTACGCGAGATTAAATAAAAAATTTGCAATAAATTTAAATGGAACGCCGTTACGTGCGTCCGAACTTCCATGAATATCGTTTTCATAACATTAGTATTAACGACGCCGAATTGACAGGAGATCATCGTTCGTTGATGACGTTCTAATAACTTCGTTATCGCTTGTTATTCACTCGTTCATTGTCTTTCACCCCTGCTTTGTAAGCGAAACGCTTCGATTCCATTATAATATTATAACAACGCTTTAATTATTCACGTAATTCATTAACAACAGGCCATCGTTAATGATCATTACGGTACAATGCATTAATCTATAAAACTCGCATCTTATTAAAAACAGGAAATTGCACCCTCAAACTGCGTAGTGAAATGTCAATTTATCCCCGCAACCGTAAACCGATATCTCTCAATTAACTCGAGTGATGTTTCTCATCGAATTGCCGATTCGCCTCCGATCATTTCTAATTGCACAACTCCGTCGGAGGATTATAAAACATTTACTCTATCGACCCGCCGTATGACCGAAATTTATTCCCGAGTAAATTTTCAACGGTGTTAAAATTTTCAACAACGTTGAAAATTTCATCTGCCGGGGCTTCCATTTTTCAGAAACACTTGCTGATGTAACAGGTCGCGATCGGGAACGGTTGACGCGGTTCGTCACTTATGGAATATTATTAACAACCGGACTGAAAAAGAAGACAACCAGAGCCGACGATGGAAAATGCATTAGCGGACGATGCACGCGCATTGTTACCTACAGCCCTTGGCCGGTTTAATAAACCACGGTTTCGCGTTAGGCGCGCAGCTTCGTTCGTCGTCGGTGACGTTAGTCCGTATTGCCTTCGACATCCGGTTTGCGAGGAAATTGGTATTTCGCGTGGCGGCAACTGCAGCCGGCTGTTCAAACGCATCGGATTCTATCTTCGACAGGAGTTTCGTGCACAATGACGAACACACTCGTACGCGTCGCTACGAATTCGTTTGCGACTGATTAACACACCTCCTCGATGAAACCTTACATCCCAAATACATTCCATCCACTTTCGTTCCAACGAAACTTTGTTCTTTCGTCGAAGAAATTTGTTAACAAACCATGTTCACAGTCTTGCTTCATGCTTCAAACCGTGCCCGACTCGTTACAAATATCTTAATTATTTCTTTCATGACCATTCAGAATTTTAAAGGACATTGTTTGAATTGTCATACGTGAAGATTTATACAATTCGATTATACGTTTATTCAAGGGCGCTGCAGTTCGTCCGACTCGTTCGATAGCTCGCATAGAATTGAATTGAGTTCTCGTCTTTACTTCCGTGTGTCATTTACAGTCTTCAGATAACACCCGTCATTTGCATATAGGGACTCCGCAATTCCCAGAACGTCCGAGGATCTTTCGCGTCTGTTTTATGATTTTCCTTCAAAGTGAATTTTATGTACTACTGTACTATGTACTTTACACATGTAAAAAAAAATTAAATGTGGTAAAATTTCGTAAAAAATATTGTAAACATAAAAAATTGACTATATATATATAAAATGTCAATTTTTTATATATATATAGTCAATTTTTTATGTTTACAATATTTTTTACGAAATTTTACCACATTTAATTTTTTTTTTACATGTATAAAGTACATAGTACACTAGTACATAAAATTCACTTTGAAGGAAAATCATAAAACAGACGCGAAAGATCCTCAATTTTTTATGTTTACAATATTTTTCACCAAATTTTACCACATTCAATTTTTTTTATAATTAATTAATATATTGAAATTGAAGGTAGTAAAATTTCGTGAAAGGTATTGTAAACATAAAAAATTGTCACGCACTTGTCCACTGCCCTTTTTCCCTTCTGTTTTACTATTTTCGAGAAAAACGCTGGACGAAAATAACGCGAATACTCTGTATACCACCATGTATACCTCGTCAAGGCTGATTCCTTGGTGCGGGCGAGTTCGTTAGCGATTGCCGGCCAGTATCTCATAAAAACTCGTTAAAGAACGGACAGAGACGTGAAAGACTGGACAGGGAGCGAAAGATCTCGAGAAAGGACGAACAGGGGAGACCCTGCGGAAAAAGCAAGTGCTGTTAACTCGCCGACAAACAAGCCATGTTGTTATCGCCGATTACACCGAGGGAATATTTACTGTGATACGTCGGGGTGTGGTGGAGCCGTTTTTTATATCGGGGCCGTTTCTTGGAAGTAATTCACTTGGGCTTTATGAATTCCGCGGGAAATTGAATAAGGCAGGGAACCAAACCTCCCCCCGAAGACGTCACGACGCCCCGCGTACGTACCACGAGGTATTAATTTTTATTCTCTCTCCTCGTACTTTTCTAACCTTTCAATCCTTCGCGACGTTCCATTATGAAAATTGAAGGATAAAAATTAGGACACGGATGCGGAGAGGAGAGGAGGAAGGTGAAAGAAGAGACGGAGGTAATGGAAAGAGCAACGAAACTTTATATCGTAAAAGCAGCCGACTAATTCGACCCTTTTTGTGGCTGTTTTATTCTCTCCGCGATACTTACGAATCGAAAGAAACTGTGGCGCCGAGTGGAGAATTTGCGTAACAGTACACGAAGAGGAGAGGAGATTTTGGGGGCCAGGCAGGATCGTTTCTCTTTGTCGTCCCGAAAGAGAAAGATCACCGTAAATGTTTCAGCTAAGTTCCCTTCCACGGCGAAGAAAAGCGAAAGCGATCGCGGCGACGTGACGCTCGCTCGCGTATACAAGCCGCCTCTATATTCCCCTGGACAGCGATTTGTCTCCTTGTTCTTTTTTCTTTTTTTTTTTGCCGTGGCTTGCGCCGCGCCACGAAGAAAAATGTATGTAAATACGTTGCAAAAGATACAAACAGCCCGCCCACAATGTTAAACTAATCTTTGCGTCGCGAACCGCGTGATTTATGTCGCTCGGCGAATGCCTAAAACACGCTGGAAACTTTAGTCGATGATAATCTCGCGCAGCCCGACGTTGAAAACGTTGTTTATCTCTCGCGTATCTCGCGTACGACGAATTTTCTTCGATTTTTCATCGTGCAACCTACTTACCGCGGGTCTCCCCTAAGTTCATCGCGCAAGTGCCCTTTATAATCTGACGCTAAAGACTCTCGTTAAAACTACCTTTGCACGCTTGCAATATTGCCATACTTGTGTGCTGCGCTCGTAAACACACACCGTCACGTCGTTAATCGCCGGCAGATTACTTAACGTGTTAAAATAATGCAGTCTTAATATCCCAACGTTTCGCGCGTAATAACTTTTGGCCAACCTCACTCGCGAGCACTCTATGCTTTCCATTATTATCCACGTATCGTGCGATCTCTTCTCTTACTGTGTTAGTTTGTTAGATGGACTTTTCGACCGGTGGAGTTTTCCACCGGTTTTTCGACACCGCGGCCAGTTCGATCGGCGACGATTAAAAATTTCCATCGTCGGAAAAGCGCGTGGCGAAACGTCACGTTTTATGGCTCTATTAATTCCCACGATCTGCAGGTGACTCGCGGCTAGTGCGGTAACAATGGCCCGTGTTCATGGTCCATTCGCGATTGTAACGCCGGTGGCTGGCCCGGCCGGCTGGCTCTATTTCCAGGACAAAAACAAGACGAATAGGCCAACTATCTAGAGCAGATAGACATTGAACGCTTTCTCCTGATGCACGGAATCGAGCACGAAGCGGTCTGACCGTAAAAAGTACCCGTCTATTGGACGCAACGTGAACGTGGCCTGATTTTCCTCCCTTTTGAATTTTACCTGATTGATCGAGAGAGAGTCGATCGAACGACCGGCGCATTTTCTATGTTGCCACCGTTGGTAGAACGAGCGATCCCTCGTACGGCTCTCCCTTCCTTTTGATTCGACAAAAAAATTCAATAATGACAACTCGAATTGTCCGGGTGCAACGGTGACATTTAACAAGCGTATTTTTAATTTCTCGATTTTTTTTTCCCCGACGAATTTGGAACGAACGAAATTCAAAGGCAAACGTTGATAAGTATATTTAATTACATCCCTTTTGTCCTCTGTCTTCCGTATTTCCTTCGCTGAGAGTTGACTTTCGCGCTTTTTCGCGCCACTCCGAAAATATCGATACCTGCCTTTCTCCGAAGAATTCTCGCAACATCCGCTGGCTTGATCAAACGAAACTTCGAACGCGATGTGAATCACTGCGTTGCGTGAATTAACTCGCGAGTTTCAAACGTGATTGATCGAAATGCGTCGCGTTGGCCGAGAGCTCGATCAACGTCTAATTAATTACCGTCTGATAACGCGATTCGAAAACGAAGTTCATCGACCCCGCACTGATTTCGCACCGAGCTACCGGAATTCTGACGCAATAAATTTTCGTTTTTAATCGCGCATATCACTTTGATACGATTTCCCGTTCCGGGGAGAAGCTGCGAGAAACTTGGAGGGAAACGGTCTGTGTGTCTCAGAATAGGCAGACCGAGCGTAGTTGATGGTCAAAGCTTGTATTAATTACAACTGTCAGAATTTTGGAGTGCACTGACTGAGAGAGAAGCTTCCCGGTTGCTGATCTACATCGCTCGAGTTTCGCTACGCCGAATTAGTTACCTATCAGCGATAATTTTGTCGAACTAACGCGCGAGAAATCTTTTCTTCGTCGATTTGTTTCGTTTACGCGAAGAAGGTACAATATCCTAGTTCTGTCTGCTCGTATATTTGTTTCATTATTATTATTTATATTAGTCGCTCTTTTGTCTTCATTAATTAGCTTCATTCCTCCTACGCGCGAAACGCGCCGATGCAGACCCGCTTCTATTAAATAGCGGCTCTCGGATTGTTTCCGAAGCTGGAGATGTAATTAAAGTTTTTATTGTTTCGGACGTTGGTCGATTTTTCCTGGAAAGTTTAAACAGAGGTGGAACGAAACGATTGAACCGTGTTGCACCGTTGAAAGAAGGATCCGACCGTGATTATGAACGCTTCCGTGCGATCGTATCAAACGGAAAGCAAATATCATTGATATCGGAATTTACTTAATAATAATATACGCAGACGTCTGTGTGCAAGTACAACAATAATGTCTACGGTGGTATTAGAGAGGAACTTACAGTACATTTTAATTAAAATTACAATCGATGTAGCTTGATTCCGCGAAACAGCTGAAACAACATTGTTACACAGAAACAGTGACGCGATGGAAATACCATAACGTATCGACTTGGTATATTTATTTGTGCGATAAAAAATCATATAACGAACCGTCGTTACACGTGTTGTAATTACGGTGACTATAGCTCGAATATACGTTATATCAGTTATATTCTATACTTCAGCGTCGACGTATACGTCGCGTAGCGAGACTAATGACTCGTTGGGGACTTTGAACATAATCAGAAACACCCCAACCTAGCCGTAGTCCCATTATTCGATGTCAGGCATCCATAATTTTGTCAGGTTAACCGTCCCATCTTAATGAGAAATCAGGCGTAGAAGAACAGTGTGTTTCGGATAATTTAGAATCTTGAACTGCGAATTATTTCGCGGCTGATAGCTGGTAATAAGTATCGGGAGAAAAGCGCGTACCCTAATTATGGTGCACATCCATTATTATTTCAATCGTTCCAAGTTTCGGACAGTTCCGAGCTCTCGTAGTAAAATGAGAGTTTCACGATTTGATAATTGAACAAGCGATTGAATAACCTACGGTGTGTATTTTAACATCTTGCTGGTTAAGATCTTTCGACTGACGATGACTCGGGACGAGTCACGTGGTCATTCGAATTTTAAAATATTCGAATCGTATTTTCTTCCCTCGTGAATCTATGATAGAACAGCACACTCGTATGTTTGAAATGTTGCAATTGGAAATGTTAAATTTACACGCCATTTACAGTCGGCACAGCGCGTCAAGAGTTGTTTCGCGTATAGAATTTCGTAGTCTGAAATGGTTCGTGCTTAATCCTGAGAACAATAAATATTTTCTTATATATAGGGTTGGAAGTTGTGCTCTTGTAGCGCAGAGCGCATCAATCATGGAAAGCTCTCCAATATTAAGCAACCTGGGATAATCCATTATCCCGTCTGTCCCACATAATAAAGACTTTATCGTGCTTTGTCTAACTTCTCGCGCGAGATGCGCCTTCGCTACCCTCCTTGACGACTCAACTTCATTTTCTCCCAAGGCGATGGAATCATTCGGACAAACTGATTGATCAAATAACTGCCAGTTGTCCACACTTTCGCTTTTCCATAAACTTCGTAGCCTGGGAAAAGGGGTGAAAGCAGTCGTGATTGTTCCGTTTGTATATAGGGGTATACTCATATCAACCACTTCAATAAGAAAACGTGTTCTCGTGGCTACGTCAGACTTTGATACGTAGCATACGGCAAGAGTTCAATCGCGATTTATACTGAGAACGGCGTGCAGAAAATATATTGACTGAATTGCACTACATTAAACCAATATTATTTATTCTGTATTGAATTGTTAAGGTACTAAAAATTTAACTTTATTTCATGATACATTTAATAATTTAATATGGTACAACATAGGTCGATAATACATGATCCAACATCACATTTCTTGCATTCGTAATGTGTTCTCTTCTTCTTTCGTTATACTTTCTGCACACCGCATGAAGGGCGAAGGTGTGTTGATGACGTAAGAATGAAGGAAAGTGAAGGTAATGGATAAAGTGAGGAAAGATTGTGCGTTTCGTCTCAGACTCATCAATGGGGCTTCCCTACCCTTACGCTTGTTATAACTACTCGCTAGGTTGGACGGTCACCAATCCTAGCAGTGTTCCGCACTCTGTTTGCTTAATATCGAAGATCGTTAGATTTCGACGCTACTTGCGGCTTGTACGAGTCGGTGTTCGAGACCCTTTCTGTCTTTTTCTGATTAATCTATTACCACACCTTTTCATTTTAAGAGTATTAAATGAAACAACTGTAACATAACCACGTTTAAATATATGATTATTATTAATAACAGAAGATGTAATTGTTGAATTAGAATTCACTTACGCCTGATCCAATAATTTTTTGTTAACATTTGGCGGGCGCCCATAAGCATCTCTAGTTTTGATCCGAGCCACCTAAAGTGAGCCGCCTATAGGCGGTAACAATAGCCAAGGGGTTAATATGACGTGTGCTCTGTTATTACCAGCGCTGTCTTGACTCTCTTTCTTCCTCGCTTCTTTCTCTCGTTGTCCGCCGTTGCCTCTGCGATCCTCTACGACTACCCTCTCGCCTCTCGTCTTTCCATCAGACGCTCGATACAGAGGAGGCGTACACGTACACGTCGAGGCGTCGAGGCACGCTCAAATTTCGCAGCGCGTTCCTTCTTTCGTTTCTCGTTCCTTCGCACGAACGCCCCGGGAATCCCGCCATCGGGATTTCAATATCCCCGCAGCTCTAGACCGTGCCCTCCCCCTCGCTTTGGATTTTAATAACACCGTGTTTCTGGCCATTACTCTCGCTCTTACTTCCGCGTCCTTTCTTCCCGTCCGATTTTTATCTCCTCCGTGGAGGATGCGCCCCCGGGGCAATTTGTAAACTTCTCCTCTCCAAGACAGCTGCCTGGAGTAACCGCGTTTCTATTGCACGGTCTTTTGCATAACTTTCGTTGCACGGTTGCAACGGAGGTTGCTACTCCTGTCTAGACGGTGAAACGGCAAACGCGCGCACACCGCGAGATATAAATATTCGAGGAAAGGGTGGAAGTTACTTTTGTGTCTGTGTCGTTTATCGGTGACAATCCCCGGGGAGAGGTGGGGAGGGGGACAGTCGGATAATCCGACGATGTACAGTCTCGTTGGACGACAGATGGTTTAGTTGCCCACGACAATCTACGCTTATCTCATAGATCCTGTTACAATTAATTTATCAGCACATCTCAGTTTATATTTATTGGTGAATCACGAATAATCGAGCAGGATACTTGGATATTCTCCTCGTGTATATTATCCGACTGTACTTTAATGGCCAGATGCATCCGTGCCACGGAAACTGTACGGAGATATTTATCGTCGAAAATCGATGGATGACCCGTGGGATTCGAAATCGCCACAATACGCGGTTGGCCCGTAAAAATACAGATATATATACGAAGACGAAAAGCTGCCGCAGCTTTTGACTTAGAGCTTCGATATTGGCGAACGCCGCGAGTAATGCACAGAACGCGGTCGATCAGTTCGTCAAAGTCATCGTGAATTATGACGCAGAATTCGCTTGCATGCGCCGAAGAGCGTTATTAAAGCGGCAAACGGTCGACAAAAAAGACCAACGCGAGTTCCATATAATTTCACGCTAGTCCGGGAAGGCTGACCGGACATTGTCGTCGGTCGTTCGACCGTTTTACACATTTTGATTACGTCGCGCAGGCATAGAACAGGTTCACGAACCGCGCAACATAACACGTTGTCGTCGAGCCCATTGTTCGATCCATCGACGATGTTCATTTCCATCGCGCAATTTATTAACACGTTACGTGTCGGGTCGGTTTTTTGGTTACTTTCTGTTTAGGCCTCACGCTATTACGATTAATAGTTCTGTTTCTGAAGCGTGTCTTGCAATATTTATAACAGTGCAGAAACCATAACCATTATCAAGAAAATTGTGCATTGCAGGACAAATTCAGTTTTGAGGCATTATTTTAACAAACACGTGGTTGAACATTTACTCTGCCACGTGATTTGTACGCTCCTGCATAATATTTTTTAACGATGTCAAAATTAATTTGGAACGAAACATTTTATTCCAGATATAATAATAATTTGCTTAGGCTCACACTTCGATGAACGTTATTGAAACATGATAAACGTAAAAGAGATTTATCGCAGAATGTTACAACTTTTGTGGTATAATTTTTTGCCGATTGTGAATCATTTTTTAACGTTATTTCGATAACAAATATAACAGCGTAATTGGCTTTAACAGACAGTTGCCCCATTATACGATAAACACAGTGTACATGTCATTAAAACGTCGACGACTTTGTAACAAATTTTTAAAAAAATTCATCGCTTGAAAATCAACGAAAATTCCAAATGTTTTAAACGGAAAGTTCACGCGGCACGGAACGTGTATTCAACGAATATTCAAACGAATTCCATCATCCGACATCAAGGAATCACTCTGCAACAGTACGACCTGACTGCAGATCTGGACGTCTAGGAATTTTCCATGATCCTTACTTCGTGATCTGCGCGAATTAGTATCCAATTAATATGGCCGTTAATTGAGATATACGTTTTCGCTCTAATTACACACCGTGATCTATACTTCGATTGCCTAATTGACCGGGACATGACTGATTATAATTGGCTGTCTGGCGCAGTATTCCAGATCCCGTCCCTGATACGCTTTCCTCTCTGATTATCAACGATTCATCATTTCGCTAGCCCGATATACACGTACAGTTTTACTCGTTCATCCTCTTTACTCAAACTTCGAAGTCAGTCCCCCAGAGTGGATTTAAACAATGTCAATCGTCCCGTTCTCGTCTTTCAGAATTCGCGGCCGAAAGAGTAGAATCGCGGAGGGCCTGTTTCAGACGCGTTGGAAATCAGATTTTCTGATAAAACTTAAGAGCAATCCAACTTGGGAAGAAACGCCGTACGACGCGCATACTCACGTGATCGCGTGACACACATGCACACATGCGCTGTATCTCTCGTGTAGCGGTGAAAAAGCAGACTTCCCTTTTCTGCGCTTCGCTCCCAACTTTCCTCTCGTTCGGTCAGTCGACGATTTATGCGTCGCGCATAAACCATTTACAATGTCGTATCTTACAAATAAATCAGTGCCAGCTGTTGCGGGGCAGGTTAAACGAGAAGCGATAAATATGAGATTTAACGCGCTATCGTTCATTGGGGAGCGAGCATCGCTTCTGCGAGAGCGTGGACTCTGCCTTCGTCGCTTCATGTTTTCGGAAATCTTCCATCTTTTCGACCCATCGTTCGCCTCCCACCCCTAGAGAATACTCGCGGATGATAAATAAAATTTACTGCTCGCATTTTTGCGACACGTGAGATATTTGCATTTACTCTGCGCTCTGTCATCGCTCGTAACGATCGTCGAGCGAGGTTAGGACACTCGAGGTCGTTTAGCACCGCGCGCGGAGAAACGCGCGGATTTTTAACAGTTGACGCGAGTAATCCAGGTACGTACGATACGAACTCGGCCCGGCAGGGGCCAGCATTTCAAGCGTACCAGCTACGGAGGCCACCGCGGATATGTGGAACGTGACGCATAGGGCACCGGACTCGAGGGAACAGATACAGATAACCTCAGACACGTGGGACAGGATACAGAGTTCTCAGGTCTGTAATATGTAGAATTCAACGCGAACAATCCCAGAATCTGACGAATACAAATTTCGCAAATAATACGCCCTCTCGTGTTCGTGGAATTTCAGTTTGCGCGTTTTCACGAAACTCGTGCAATTTACAGTGCGCCGTTTCAATCCGAGATCCCCTTTCGTACAATATTCTTATCGAACGATGTGTTAGAAGCACTCCTCATCGGCGAGAACGCTTAATGTTAATTTATGCAATCGACGGGAAACTCGGTATTCGTTAAATTGCACGTTACGCAGACCTGTAATCTGATCCATTGGCCAATTGCGTAAATCAGGCTGGAGAAACACAAAGGAACAATGACAAATTGGCCCATGTTTCCTGGTTTTTTACTTTTATCGGCGTTGTAAGACATGCGAGACTTGTGCGTGCCGGCTTACCAGCTCGGTAAGGCGAATCGTAAGACAGATTGCAGAGGGTTTAATTGAGTAATAAAACACGCGCATTATCCGGCGAACGGCAATTACAGGAACGTTTCGCGAATTTACGCGATTTTCAGTATCGGAATTTACGAAATCGCTCGTATCTCAACCGGGATAATGAATAAAGTTTCGAAAGTGTCAAAACTACCAGCTTGAAAAAAATCTTGTCCGTTAATTTTCCCAATTTCGTTGCCCGTAACGTCGACGTTCTCACTCGGTATAAAAATCATCATCAGGTTGCGCGTAACGTTGTTCGTCCGCGCATTTATGCGAATTTATCTCTCTCGGGGGAAAAACGTACAACGTCGGCGAGGATAAAGCTCGACGAAATAATTGAAAAATTTGCCGCACGCTGTTTAATCGCGCATATACAATGAGAACATTTCGCGTAATATTTCATCGTACGCGAAATATTACGCCCAAAGTAATTACACGCAAGCTTTCGCCGGGAGTATTCCTACAGCGATGAAGAATCCGGATATTGTGAATTATAAAAATGAATTTAATTGTATGCGGAAACGCGGCGATAGCGGCGGAGAGCGCCGGCGGTTGAATGTTTGAAGTAACGATAATAAATTGAAACTTCACCAGGAGGAACAGAACGCAGTGAGTGAGGGACGATTCTCTGCAACGTTGGCTCCGCGCTCGCGCGCTGGTAATTTCGTCCGGCACAACGAGAGCGATTTATTCAAATTAAAATAGCAACAGCGAGTTATTTAAACTAACCTACCGATGAGCGCGGGATTCTACAAAGGGGGAACGAGAAAGTCACCGGCGGATTTCACCGTTCGCCGAGTGTCTCCGAAGGGGCTAATTTCGTATTAGAGTAAGCGCGCAGGATAATATGGATAACGGCAGATAGGGGGCCAAGCGGTTTCTTCTCTCTGCCGGTTGAATTCAATTATTCTTTTATACTCTTTGCCGAGCGTGTAAGGGGAAGCGATGGTAAAACGAAACGCGTCCACCCCGGCTAATTTTGCCGCGATCGTTCCTCGAATTTAAATTATCGTCGTTCATTTTCGAGGTAAACGTTGTTCCTCGGGACGTCACGTCGCGCCTCGCGTCGTCTTCGCGTTCTGGAGATCCTCCGGTGAAAAAAGGACGAGGCAGAGGAAACGAAAGAAAGCGACACGCACGTGCGAAACTACGAATAGTATTACCGATACCGCCCGTAAATTCATGGCGATGCAAATCGTCAGATGGCCGTGACGTTCGAGTTTATAAAATATGTTTCCCGATCTCGATCCCGAAAAAGGATGTGCTAAATCATCGCGCGGGAGGAAGAAAATGTCCGATTTTTTCCACCGGGGCCACAGTCCATTTCTCACGCGTCAAATTAAAATGAAATACCTCGAACATCCCACTTTTCGCCACTTTTTTTCTTTTCGCTCGCCCGTTGATTGCGTCTCTTCGACTGCTTTAATTGAACCGAGGGAATCTGCTTTCTCCGCCGACCGACGGCGAATTTAAAACGGAGAACTCGAGCCGAAAAATGAAAAGTTGCGCGAACATTTTTTGCTCTTTTCGCTATTTTCCTTTCCTTCCTTTTTGCCCGCGCGCGAGTAGCATCGGCGAAAGTTAGGAAGAAAAACCGATAAGGACGAGCAACGGCGTTTAACGGGGCGAAGCGTATTTCCCTGTGGCGATGTGGAAACGGCGCGTATCTTAGTTTTCAAAGCTCCTCTGAAACGGTCGCGCTTAAATCAGAAGAAGCGATTGGAAGCGCCGCCGCGGCCAGGTGTCAGATCCGCTGAGATATATCGACGAATGGAAATAAAAGAAGGGGCGAGCATCGACGGTCGCGTTCCTCGCCCGGGAAACGCACTGTGTACGCTATATTTTCACCACTGGTTGCACCCATCTTGCATCACCGCCCTCTGATATACGCTAGATACAACCAACGCCTAGAGGCTGTCTCAAACGGGGGTCAACTATCTGTGGAATTTTAAATGACTCGCGCCGGTCGGACGTCGATCAATTTTATTGGTTTTCTGTACGTCTGTATTCGAAACGAAGGATACAAACCTTTGACGATGGTTTCTTTATTTCTGCCGATTTGCAGTTTGAAGAATTTTGATTCGAAGCGCATCAAATTAGCTTCGAGTATAACTAATTATTATATATATCCGTTTTTAATTGAAGAACTGGTAATTATAAATATATTGTATTTTATTTAGCCAGTATTTAGCAATCGATTCATCGTTTCTCACTTGAAACTTGTTACTTTCTTCAATTCATTAACAACCGCGAGCCACGCGTTGCGTGTCCTCAGACATCTCGCTGAAAGTTCAACGAGCACGATCGCACGGCACGCAACGAAGACGGTTCACAGTTATTTCTTATTTCTTTTTCTTCTTTTTTTTTTCACGTGAACGATCCACCTTGGAACCAGTTCGGAGCCAGTCGATCTTTTTGAATCGATCTGTACAATTCGGACGGCCGCGTTGTCCGCGCTCGTGCGCACAAACAGACGCGATAATTTAAAGCGGGTAGGCGAAGGTGTCTGGATAGACGCGCCGTAGAAATCGACAGGTATGATGAATGCTCAACAGGCGCCACCGTACACTGCTAGCAGAGATTATTGCGTATTCCTGTCAAATGCGCCGTCGGTGGGTAGCGTAACAGAAGGCGGGGGAGAAGAAGACTCGATGGAAGCCTCGATGGAAGCCGACGCTGGAACATCTGCATTTTCAGCGACTCGGGCTACAATGAAAGGGAGATACTCTCTTCGCGTTTTCTTCCCTTTTATCATCTTTCCTTCGCTCGTTCGCGATGCTTCCCTTCTTTCCTTTTTTCTCTCTCTCTCTCTTTCTCTCTCCATTTCCACCCCCTCCCCACCTCGCTGCCTGCCCCTTTCTTTTGCATTTTCCTCGACGCTCGACGCCTCTATCGAAATCCTTTTAGCTTTCTCCTCCCCCTCCTCCCGTTCGAGTGATTCTAGGTTTTAAGCTCGCCGTTCAATCATCCGACACTCCACGTCGCCGGATGACGCGCTCCCCCGTTCGTTCGAACGAAGAAGAAGACGACGACGACAACGGCAACGACAACGACGAGGACGAGGACGTACCGCGCACGAACTGAACGCAAAAGTTCCGCCCTGGTGCGACTCTCTACCGCGGAGTTACGTGGCTGGCAGCCGCCGCTAGGCCTCGACTTTCCATCGATTGTCGGAACGGAGTTTTGATGGATTATCCAACGGGTACTGCCGGGAAAGTCAGTCGATGCGAATTTATCGCAGCTACGCGAACAACAACCGTGCGCACTCGCGGTACACAGGCCTCGCCACGAAGTTCGCATCGTTACCGCGCGGTGATCGCGCGAGCCAAGATAAAAAGTTTTCCATTTTCAGCGCAGCGATCACGCCGCCGCGATGTCGACCATATCGATCCGATTCCCTGGAATTCCGACAATCTGTTTAACCAACTTTCTTACTTTTCGCGCTCGGACTTGGCTCGCCAACGAGCTTCCGTTTTCGTGCCGTTTCTTTATCGGTGTTTGCGCTCTCTATGCTCTCCCCTTATTCAGACGTCGTCTCTCGAGCACGTTGTTATTAACCGAGCACTCGCATTTCGACGACTTCTCGTTTGTGACCTTATTCGAGTTATTCAAGAATCCTTGCAATTATTCAATGATGTCAATCTCCGGAGAGCATCTGTCTACGCAGACCGTGTATTTGAATGCTCGTGAACATCTTAAAGTTTAATCTCAAGCACGTTTTACGAAGATTGTAAATAACAACTCATCAACATTCAACATATCGATTCACGCCGGCCCGTTAATTTATCACTAAATTGAAGGTTTCTCTCATTTCATGATATCGTATATCATGACACTTGCTACGTATAAATTACGTAAATTTTCGAATTGGCTTCAAATATCTATCGACGTACAGTGCTAATGAGATATCAAAATTTCACTACTACATCGTCTCGCTTAATTACTCACTTGCTTCGTTTAAATTATTAAAATTTCATACAACGTATATTTCGCTCGTGCAAGATGCCAACCTTAGCAAAAGTCGAACACCATGACTGTCGAGTATTTACGTCTCGATCGCGCGCGAGGAACTCGTGGTAGTTCGTCGATGCTTGATCCAAATTACCGGAGACCGACCGGCTAAATAATTTCGAGAAGGAAATGACACGCGGCCGCTTTCGGTAAATTATTGAAAGCGGCTGCTCGGCACAAGTAGGATTGCCGGCTTGCCGGATTATTCATCAGGGTAGCTGGCTAGGTGGCGGTTGGTAGCGCGAGGATGGCCCGACAGGTCAGGCGGGCAGGGACGCGGCGAGGTCTAGATGCGCCGGAAGGAAATCATCAGTACCTGACTCGCAGACTCGCGGAGCAATGGACAATGAATTATTACCTTCTGGCCCTTGCGATGGTACCACATGCTAGGCGACCCATTATGTCGTCCACATTGAAACATTTCCACGAGGGCCGCATTTAGGCACGAAATAACCAAGATCGTCGCGCTTTGTTTCCGCGACGTTGCGTGTCCGCGAGCGTCCTGCCGCTTCCGGCGCCGCCGCGCGCCCTCATTGTCGCGATAATACCCCCGACTTCGTATCGGGGGCTTCAACCACCATCCTCTGAATCGTTTAATTTTCGACCGCGTTCGAGGAAGCGCGCGAGATCCTCGATTCTCTGGCATTAAGTGATTTACCTTGTTGCCAATTTCGAGATTGCCAGATCGTTGGCTGACGAGAGGGTTGAGAATCGCAGGATCAGCTCGTTCGTCTTCGTATCGTGGACAATTTGTCCGGCAGAGGTACATTTTGCAGCTGTAACGGACACGACGGTCGAACCTCAATCGAGTAGGGGAAAACTAAGATTTTTTTTTTGACGAGCAAGTCTATTTCTAATTTGCCCATTTGTCGTTGATAATCGATCGTCGACTCACCTGTTACTCGTCTGTTTCAATTTTGTATAACTATCGAAGGGCCAGTAGACTAGGGCTAGTAGATTGGACGGAATCGCGTAATGCAATGCAATATGTACACGTATGTACGAGGTCGTACGATCATTGAGAAATTCGGCAACGTTTATACAACGTGTTTTGACAACGTGTTCTAATATCGTACTCACGGACTGGTTTTGAAATCTTTACGATTCGACGCCGCGCCGCGCCGTCTGATTCAGACTGTCACGTTCGCGCTGACTGTTGCAAATAATGGAGGAAACAAACGTTGCTGCAAAGCTTATATTTTATACACGGTTCAGTTTATCTCGATACTTTTACACGGCGTTGTTTCTTTCTTTTTTTTTTTTTTTACCCCGTAAAACACGGTGGGACTCGACAGTCGGCAAAGAGACGAACAATTAGAATACAGCTGTTTCGTGAGGTTACAAGTTTGTAATTACTCAGTCAGTGACGATAAAAATCAAGGATCGTTTCGTTACACAGATTATATGAAACTATGCGAAAACTTCTCTCGGTGTCTCAATTTGCATTATGCGTAGCACGAACGGGAAACCGGATAACAGAAAACATTGACACCCATGCAAAAAACGAAACGTTTGACGAGCGTTTATCAACGATCCCTCGCCTCGTTATTTCAACGAATGGAAAATCTGTCTCGGCGTACAGTCGCGCCAACCTAACTATACGCGAATTCATTAATAATTTCGCGTGCATTCGCGGTTGATAAACGTTCGGCTCGTTCGATACTTGCACGGCAAGTGAAATAGGAAGGCGAAGTTTTTGTTTTGTTTGTTTCGTGATTTTTACGATTCGGAATGCCGGGAAGCATTTATTTTTCCCCGAGCCAGGCACGTTGGACCTAACGCGAACTGGCAACGGGCGAAGGTAATTTCCGGCAGCCGAATGGAGTAGATTGGTTTCCTGTTACTGATATTTAAATGGACCGGGTCGTGCCGGAACGATCTGAAAAATTTATGGTTCCTTCCAGATTGGAATAGTGGCCGGTAATATTGAATCTTAAATCCGTGGCGAGCGTTAAACGGGCGCGTTAAAAGCGCCCGCCGTCTGGCCGACCTTTTCGTTGATATAATCACTGCGGCGGGTTCACTGCCGCGTCTGAATAAGTCCGTAAAAATTTCCTTACGTCCATCTTCTTTTTTTTTTTTTCTTTTTTTTTTACCAAAATAGAAAAGTAGATAACCTGAACCAGCTAGATGGCTCGACCGACGTTACATTATTTAATGAATAAAATGAATACTCTCCTAAATAACAAACAAAATGATTGTATTAAACTCGTATAATTATCCAAATGTTCGTAGACGCGAAATTTCCCGGAAATTAATTTTTTTCGTTTTCGGCAATCTAATCGAAATATTCGTCGCACGCCGGTCGATCGAAGTTATCGTTTTATGGGAATGGAAGCAATTTACACGCATACACGTGGAAAGTTTTCTCCGATTCTCTGCCGTTTCGCGCTGCCACTCGTCGCTCGATCAAAGTTTCGCTCGGCGGTAACGCGCGCTTTTAGCAACTTTAATCACGCTCATTAGCGGCGAGCGTGAATATGTATATACGCGACTACACGGTCAGTTTCTACGTGCGTGCAATTTCTACGTCGATCGCCGGCGCATCAGCGGCGAAACGTTAATCGAATCTTGGCTTTCGTTCTGTCGCCTACCGTGCGTAACACATTAACGAATTTAAATACTTTCCCTCTCGGTTATGCGAGTTCTCTGTCCGCTCGAACGATCTCGAATCCCTGCAAGATCAAGCTATGAGATTTACCATCGATCTGCTGAGGAACTTAGTTGAATGAAATTGTTTAGATGATTGTTTTATTCACTCGAAAAGTTTAAAGTTCGACAGTTTAAGAGTATGGCTTGTTCCGGTTATGTAAAAAGGCAAGACAGCATTTTAGTCCACATTTTGTCAAACGGCCAGTCGCTTGTCAATTTTCTCCGCTGTTAATCCCTTATCGGGGCTTGCGAGCATCAGTCCTTCTTGCCTATACTGTTCTTCCATACCACTCCGAGTAAAATTAAATTACCGACTTCAATTTTTAATTATGTTTTTTTTTTTTTTTTAATAAAATCCACAAAATAAAAGTCTACTACCAGAATGTAGAAAATTCGTCCGACAGTTAGTCAATATAAAAGAAAAGAATCTTTGACTTCAATTTTCAATTCTGTTTTTTTTCCTAAATAAAATATGTCCGACAATTAGTTCGTTGTAAATTCTTCCGAAGTGCCAATATGGAAAAAATGAGTCTGACTTCAATTTTGAAATCTGTTTTTTTTTTTTTTTTTAATAAAATATGCCCGACAATCAGTTTAGTTTGGAAATTCTTCCAAACTGCCAATATAAAATAAAAAGAGAGCAAAAAAAAAGAATCTCCTATCAAGAAGATGGATCGCATGGCAGAGGCGTATTTTCCCATTCGTTTTTTTTTTTTTTTTTTTCACCCCGTATTTTCGGATGCGGCATCGTTGGCACACTTGGATCCGACACTCGGCCGCCGCGCCGCGCCGCGCCGCGCCGTGTCCGTTAATAGACGTTCCAGCCTACATTTTCACGGGTGTTGGCCAGCAACCGGTGTGAATTCGCGTAAATTTGTTGGGGGCGGCAAAAATGGTGGTCGGCACGGGACGAAGGGTGGGACGGGGTGGCGCAGAGGAGCAGCGAAAGGGTGGCGAAAGGGAGAAACGGTGAATCGTGAATAATGCCGCCCGGTTTAAACGGTGGCCGTCCGGTCATCGGGGAGGGCCCCGTTTATGCCGCATCAGAGTTCGCCAAATTTATTCCATTGCTCGGTGGCCGCGTTCACGTGACTTCCACGATGCCGTGCGCCGCCACCCCCTTACTCCCCCCCCCCTCCTCCCCCGGTGATGAATGCGCGCATTAAAATTGTCATTGGCGAGCGCTCGCGCGCTCGCCGCTGTAAAGTGCACGGTTCGGTGTGCTCTCTCTCTCTCTCTCCCTCCTCTCCTCCTCGTTTCTCTTTTCGCCCCTATTCCCTTTCTCGCCGCTGGATAATGCGTTCGCCCCCCGCTAAATTGTCCGCGAGACTCGCCGTTAAATAGATAATAACAGTTACTATTATTTGGAGCCTCGGACTCGTGGCGAGATCGTGGCACGCGGCTTGACACGCCGCTGACGGCCGGTACGCGCGCGTTTCCACGATGGATTTCGTTCAGGAATTTCTACTGACCCACCCCCAGGCCGCGGGAAAGTTTGTCGTTATTGTCGCGTTGGTTTCGCCAGAGTATTTCGATGTCGCGGACTGTTGTTCGTTGCACTGTTTTCGAAATTTTCTAGTTGGAAATAAACTGAAGAATTTGTTATTACCACTGTGTTTCTCTTTGAAAAGAAATTTTCTTTGCAAATAAAAGATACTCGGGGGATGAATCGGATCATCTTCATCCTCTGTGGAACCAGCGTCGTCCAATCAAAACAAACCAGGGAAAATAAGTGGAAACAGGGATCGGATCCACCCCAAAGATGAACCGATCCATTCCACTCTGCCGGCTATTATTTCGTCGCGTCGTCACCTTGCTATCAACAAATCACTTGAAATTGTAGCTCTTGGGTCACGCAATGAGTAGCCAATTGGACGTTGAAATTTTGTTTTGTTTTCTCGAAAAAGAAGCGGAACAAGTTCCAATCTGATTTCGTCTCGAGCAGATTTCGAAAATTAAAGTTCCCGACGTTTGCAGGGATTCGCGATCATGGTGTAACCGTAACGTTCCGTATAATTTTATCGCAAAAGGAGAACCGTGTTTGTACGTAGCTATTCGGATGGAATACATATGTATGCGAGTGGGGATATTTGCAAGAGTTGAAGCTGAGGGCAGAGGTTAAAGAGCGAATCTTTAGGGAATACAGCGGCGAAAGCAAACATCTTGACAATACACACAGAGAGAGAGAGAGAGAGAGAGAGAGAGAGAGAGAGAGAGAGAGAGAGAGAGCTGTGTAAACAGCCAGGACGAGTTTACATTTGTTTTATTACCCTGGTTTTTCTAGCTAATGTAGAGAATTGTTGACGGCTGTATTTTCTGAGCGGCTTATGTACAAACTATTTACACGAGCATTAAAGTACAAGTGGTAAGAGAGAGAGCAATTAAAACTTGCGGATCAGATAACAGCCGTGCATTACAATGTACGCTGCGATACACGCTTCGAGACTCATTATTCATTTACCTGGTTTACCAACTTTTTTTGAAAAAGTTGCCTAATTAAAATTAACAATTTAACATTTCGTTGCACCTGCCTTTCGGTATATATGTTTTATTATCTAACGTTGTGTTACACCGTTGCGTAACAGGGGAAAGAAAACCTACTTGAACTCGGTGTCTGTCTAATTGCCTTTGTTCCAAACTGTATCGCTAACTGAATCCATTAAAACTTGATCGCGAATTACTTCGTGGCATTTCCATCTCCCCTGTCACAAATAATAACCCCCGAAATATCTCAATTTCGAATCTCGTTACAAAATCCACTGGAATACACGATTCTGCCATTCTCTTGTCCGGTGTTGCGACTTGTTCGCGTAGCCGCTCGGATAGCCAAAACGAACGGGTGTATCGATCTGAAACAGGGGACGATCAGTTTCCATCCGGGACACCACGCCACGCCAGTCTGGGCCCGTCGAGAGTAGAGTGAAAAGCCCAACGCGTCGACCAAGATTTCCACCGTTAACGGAAAGGAAAATATTCGCCGTAGGAGAGAAAAAGTGGCGGTGTAAATCAAGATCGGGCCACGACGAGTCGATGGTACCGGTGCCGCCGCCGCGTTCCTCCATCGCTGCTAAAGCTATCGGGAATAATAAATAGAGTTGCGAAGTTTCGATGCAGATTATTGCGAGCTATCGTATTCGAGTAATAATTCAGGAAGAGCGCCGGTGGGAGAAAGACAGAGAGGAATCGGCGGGGTGAAAGTTATTGGTGGTACGATCGGTTAGAAAATCAGATATGCCGGAGAGTTTCGTTCCTGGGAGGAAGTGGCCCCGGCCGGATGTTTACTTGAAACTCCAACCGCATCTACGGACGACGGCGGCGGAGCTAAGTGAAGTAAGGTGGGCTCGGAAGCTTCTTAAGTAAAACCATCCCCCTATCGTTCCTTCCTCTCCCCCTTTTCTCCTTCTCCTTCGAATCAAGTCGGCCCACTCCAGTGCCGCATAAATCCCGCGGACGGCGTCCCGGAGATTTGTTTTCTCGTCGTGCTTCACGCCCGGATGAGAATAACGAAGATTAATCCTGATATTCGGTCTCGCCCCCGCCCCTCTGCGCCGGTCAAACCCGCAGGAGACGTCGTTACGTTCCGTCGAATCCGCTGCCTACGATAGATTTCCTAATTTCATCAGCCGCGAAACGATAGTCTCTCTCTCTCTCTCTCTCTCTCTCTCTCTCTCTTTCTCCGTCGACTCGCCAACGAGATTCGAATTTTCTCGCTGCTCCACGGATCTCTGCAAGACCGGGGGGTGTTCGAATTGAATTCAAACGAGAAGGAACGGTGGGATTGCCTCGTGCTTTACTTCTTCACCGTGTGAAAGAAGTAATCTTTGTAGGAGTCTTTCGAGAAAAAAGAAAAAAGATAATGGATAATTCTTTCATTGAAACAGTGTTCTATTGTTTCTGGGAAAAGCGAAATTTAATTTCACCTTTGAATCACTTCGGAGAGAATCTTTATTTCCATTGAGAAAAAATTCAGAACAGGTATCGCAAAATCTTTCTGAAAATTTTTGTTCCGTGAACTTCATCGCAGAGAAAGTGGATATTTTTTGTTATCGAAACAACGTTAAATTCAATTGTTTTTTTAGGAGAAACGAAATTTAATTTCATCTCTGAATCACTTCGGAGAGAATCTTTACTTTGAGGGCAAGTATCGTAGGATCTTTTGCGATTTTTTGTTTTTCTTTTTACGAACTTACGAGAATTTGTGATGAAATTAGAATTGATGTAACGAGTAATAAATAATCTACTACGCGATACACACTCTAACGAGATCGTCGATACTGTCTTTTCTGGAACGTATGCCGATTCCGATCGTCAGCGTCTCCACATTCATGGGCATGACAACCTTTCAGAATTAATTATTCCCTCCTGCCATTGCGAATAGTAAGGTTGCATATAGTACATTGAAAACTATTTGAATTCTCATTAAAGAATTTTCTAAGGACCAGCGAGCAGAGTGTAGCCTCGACCGGTGTTTTTGAAACTTGCAGCCTTGTTACGTCGTACGTCGCTGCGAGAGCACGGACCTTTCGACGAGCAACACGATGACCCGCGTCTTACAGGCTCTCTAGCATTCAATTTTACAAGCTACTTGTTATCTTGCGGCGAGGAGGGTAAGGGAAAAAAGTAGCGGCGGATCCATTGGTCGAGTTCCAACTCGACGGTTTTTGCTGTTTGCACGAAATCCGAGACTGCCGATTACCTTCGTATTGGACCACATCCAACTTCCCATTTTCGCCAGTTTAAGGTCCCCCGTGTTCATCCGCCGCTGTTTTTCTGGCTTGCTTCATGAATTCGCTATCTCCTCGATCTCCGTGGCTGAGCCACGTAACCACATTTGCATCCATCGCTGTGAACCGTTTCTGCTTCTTGACTCGCTTCCCGCACCGTTGCTGATTTCACCGAATGCGTAATCAAATCGCTCGGAGCAGTCGAACGAAAATCTCTAGCGTAAGATCACAGGATTATTTCGAATGTTTTATCGGATGGTCAGTCTGCGAGTCGAGAGAAGAAACTCGAGAACTTGGTCCAATTCTGAAAACAAGTAAACGAGTAGAAATTCCATTTCTACCTCGATTCGTTCGTTGAAGCAGATTCGAAGAATAATACGTCGGTAACTGGTAACAATGACTCTGCTCTGGCGTTTCATTGAGACCACCAAGAATAAAAGAATAAGATCGAACGAATCGAGTGATCGAGCTGAAACAAAAGCAGGAAGAAGCAGAGAGGAGAGAAGGCTAGCTCTGGATATTTCATTGTGAACGCCGAAATATCCGTGGAAATTCGTTAATTATCATCGCCCGTAAAACGTTAATTACATCGGCCCTCATTGTTCCGTTACGATCCGACATCGCGTTAGAAAAACCCTGACCCGACCCACCGTTCGCGTAGTTTCGTCCGTTCTATCCTCTCCTCCTTTTTTCTTCTTTTTCTCCTTCTTCTTCTTCTTTTCTCACCGAAGTGTGTAATCGTCGGTCGCGTAATTACCGTGTCATCGACCTCTCTCGAGGAGCAGGGAAGCTCGCATGGTATTTAACAGGTGCATCGTCACTCGCGAAGAACAAGGCAAGGTGACCCGGTGAACGTAGAAGCCGGCGAAACACGCGACGTCCTTATTAATTTTCTTTTGAACCTGCGGTCGTTTTATCTGGGTCGGTGTGTCGCTCTCAGCCGCGTGAATAATGACGCGACGCGACGGGAATTCTCCAGGCTGTTCACGTACGACGAAAGGGAAGTTGCGACGTGAAAAATAGACGAGTGGCTGGCGCGCGTCGGTTAAAATGGCGGCTGGCATTATATCGGTGGGGAACACAGCGCGGCCATGAGGTAAACGCGACTCTGCCGGTACATTGGGCCGCGGCTGTGTAAGCTAAGCTGCGAGCACGCGCCGAGGAAAGAGAACGATAAAACTGGGAAGGGCGAAACGAAGGGCCGCTTTGGTCGTCGCATGGTAAATTTTTCATTACCGCCTGACACTTTCTACGTACGGAGAAAATGACGGGGGCACTCGCGTATGAAATTGAAATACGTCTGTCGATCGAACGGTCGATCCATTTTCCCCGGTCCCGCTCCAGGATTCGAGGCGGGCTTCGCGCGACGCCGATTTCCACGCAGACGCGTACCCAGACGCCCGTAAAAATGACATTGGGGATCACGGCCCATACCGCTATGGACTCGGTACTGGGTTTTTCTTCTCTCTCTCTTTCTCTTTCTCTCTCTCTCACGTAGTTACGCCCGCTCCAGTCTCATCGAAGCTCAAATGTTTCTTACAGATTGCGTAACGTCATCAACGCCAATATTTTTCTCAAAGACCTTTTCAACCTCGACTCCTTTCGAATTTATCGAGAGCAAGTTTATCGAAGGATATGAGACAGACAGAGAGAGAGAGAGAGAGAGAGAGAGAGAGAGAGAGAGAGAGAGAGAGAGAAATCGGTTTTCTTGAATACAGTTTACGTCCGTACGCGAGATTAAGTTTGAGGTACTGGGTTCTTTCATCGAAAGGTTTTCTCGTTAAAGATTGATATCGTGGCCGATAGTTTGTTTCAGGGGCAAACGCATCTTTCAGCGCGCCAGCTTTTATTCTCATACATTTGGCGCGAAATGGAAACGTCGAAACGTGTATCATTCACCGAACATGATTTCGGGGCGTATAGATACGTTACGTTTACAGTGCCCGGAGAGATTTGCGATCGGTTTCTTGAAGCGGAATATCACGATACAAGCGAAACTTTGTATTAACTGTGTAATACCATATCGACGACGAATACGATATAATATTTTGGATAATATTCAATCGTAGGTAATATTCGTTCCAATTTTCGTCCGGGGTTATGAAAGACAAAGGCATTTCCGTATCTTCGTATTTCAATTTCAAGCCGGGAGAAACTCGACGACGTCTCCGAGCGGCAGCTATTCTCTTGCTCTATTTTTTTCTTTCCTAGTTTTCTCTACTTGTTTTCTCGGCCGTTCACTCACGGGAAGGAGAGAGGTATGCTCGAGAAAGGAAACCGCGGTGAAATCAAGCCTCGCATCTCCGCTTGCGAGTAGATTTCCAAGGGGGTGGCTTCGTCGTTGTCCTCCGTCTTCCCCGGCTTCGTTCTTTCGCCCAATTTCTTCTAACGGCCCTCCGAGTCTGCCCGGAATCTTCGAAAACGATGATCCGACGGAATCCTCGCCGCAAGTTTGTCAACTTTGTCTGAACGTCCAAAATATCCGACGGCGGATTCAGCCGTTTCGGCGTTACGTTTCAACGCGTTGAAAATTTCGTCCGGCCCTGGAGATTTCCTGCGCTCGAAACGCAGACGAGTGAAAATGAACGAACGAACGAACGAACGAACGAACAGGGAACACTGGGAACAATGACAGTTTCGTACTTTCCAGCAACGCTGTTTTGCGTTGCACCTTGCAAACTCGGCCCTTTTCGCCGGCCTCGCGTTCCTCATTAATTATTCATATTCAATTAAAACTTTTTGCCCGGGTTTCGAGAGTGCACGGTAAACGTTTCGATTAGCTCCGCTGCCGACTAAATAAAAGCCCCGACCCGGCTCCGCCGAAGGGCTGCTGCACCAGCCACCAATGTATTATACCCATTGTACCGCATCTTTCAGCGAACTCAACGAAAAAAAAATTATATATAGATATATGTAGATGTATATTGGCATACATAGATATTGCGCAAACACAGGGAGCTACAGAGATCGCTCGATCGCCGCTCCCCAATGTCAAGTCGGAAGGAATCGGTTTTATTTGGCCTTACTTGAACGCCGGAAACAACCCCATTTATTGACCTTCCTTCGCGAACGATGTGTTTGCCCTAATACGTTAATTACGAGATGAATTAATTTGTCGATACGTTGCGGTATTTTTGTTAATTAGTCGACTCGATGTGATTTTTATCATGGTTATAACATCCAAATTTTGTAATTTTCTGACTGCTAATTTGCGAAAGAAAACTTGTGTGTACGACCTAAAAAGAAATTTACGATCTACTGGTGGAAACAACCCCATTTATTGACCTTTCTTCGCGAACAATGTGTTTGCCCTAATACGTTAATTACGAGATGAATTAATTTGTCGATACGTTGCGGTATTTTTGTTAATTAGTCGACTCG
>NW_025110215.1:1574777-1585422 GCF_011392965.1 Frieseomelitta varia | reverse complement strand
TTTGCCCTAATATGTTAATTACGAGATGAATTAATTTGTCGATACGTTGCGGTATTTTTGTTAATTAGTCGACTCGATGTGATTTTTATCATCGTTATAACATCCAAACTTCGTAATTTTCTGATTGCTAATTTGCGAAAGAAAACTTGTGTGTACGATCTGAAAAGAAATTTCCGATCCAATGGTGGAAACAATTTATTGACCTTTTTTCGCGAACTATGTGTTTGCCCTAATATGTTAATTACGAGATGAATTAATTTGTCGATACGTTGCGGTATTTTTGTTAATTAGTCGACTCGATGTGATTTTTATCATGGTTATAACATCCAAATTTTGTAATTTTCTGACTGCTAATTTGCGAAAGAAAACTTGTGTGTACGACCTAAAAAGAAATTTACGATCCACTGGTGGAAACAACCCCATTTATTGACCTTTCTTCACGAACTGTGTTAGCCCTAATACGTTAATTATGGGATGAATTAATTTGTCGATACTTTGCGATATTTTTGTTAATCAGTCAATTAAATATGGCTTTTTTCACGACTACAGCATCCAAATTTCACGAACGTCGTAATTTTTCTGATTACTAACTTGGGGAAAAAAATGCGTACGACCCAGAAAGGAGATTTAATGGAGAAACATTGGCAGGAAAATGTGTGTGAGAGCCTCAACGTCTCCGGCGATCGAGGCACTAAAAATTGCCGGTGAATCAGATCTTGTCGCTGTCCTATCACAGAAATTCGCCGCTTCATCCCCTGCTCTCGATATCGAGCGTATACACACATAGGACGGCCCTGTTCGAGGAAACGGCGATTGCGAAAGGAGAGGGAGTGAGGCACGTTTCCATTTTATCTTCTGCCATATCGTTCCAGTCACGAAGGAAGAAGAACGACGCCAGGCAAGAATCGCGAAGGGTCGGGTGAAACGAAGGGCCAACTCGATACTTCGAACTTAATTGAATACTGGATAAACATGGCTAACACGGTGACGTCAGTGGCTTGTTAAACGCACGGATCTTTAATTAAAAAAACGTCGCTTCGAATCGATATCTCGCTCCCCCGAATTAAAGCAGATGTAAAGACACGCTCGCGCGAAATTGTCTCGCTTTTCGATACGTGGTTTCACGTAGAATAAAATATAGGAAATGTGAGATTAATCTTCAAAGAGTAAACTCTCAATCTTGTTTGATTGTTTTCTTCTCGATACTCGCAGAAACGAAGAAGAAACAGTTTTCCACGGGTTGGCGTCGCGCGTCCAAGTTGACGAAATATACATTTCCTCGCTGGTTCACTCTTATCTGAAATGCACGCAACAATCGCAAAGTTCGCGGGAACAGTAGACAGTTGAAGTTGTCGATAGCGAGGGAACGTAAACTGCCGGCAATCCGAGCCGTGCCCGACGTTCGAATAAAATGTTAAGCGACCTCCGCGGAAGTTCGAAAGCCGGGGCAATCGGTATCTCGGCCCGGTCATTGACGGGGAAACTGGAGAAAACATTAACCTAAACTTGGTGAAGATTCCCTCGACCTGGCACCGGTAACTAACTGGATGACCCGCACCCGAAGCCGCAAGGAGTCCCCGAGCCAAAACGGAAGGAAAATTTGACGTTGGCCGACGATTCGTATCGATCGGTGATGCAGCCAGAAGTTGTTGGAAACCGCAGCACTCGAAACCTCGTGTTTCCCGCTCCGAGTCGAGTCGAGTCGCTTTGAGTCGCTTGAACGCGACACTCCTTCAAATGACAAACTTCCCCGTTAAGTTCGACATCTCTCCAGATTGAAAGAACGTTGCGGAAATTATTACAGTTCGCAGGAAGGATCATCGCGGACAGGCGTGTCTCACGGCTTACTAGCTTCGTAGGTTGAAAATTAGAACGCGAGGTTTCAAAGTTTCAACATTTTTGGACAGGTAATTGTTAATATTCGCACTCGGTTCTGGTCGAACGTATTATTTTGTTTGCGCTCTCTCGTTTTCGTCGCCGCGAATGTTGCAAGTGAATCCAAGCAAATTCTTCCTCGTTCGCCTCGGTATTTCGCATTTTACTTACGGTCCCGTGGCACAGTACGGTAGTTCGGTAAGTCTTAGTTTCGTCGAGCTTGCAATTTACGAGCGCGAACGAGACCTCGCGCGTGTTTACTGCCAAAGAAATAAGGAAGGGAATTAGGGACCCTCGAAGGAAGTTCGCGTGAGGACTAAAGACACGGGAACGATGAACCGCGTCGAAGAGAGAGAGAGAGAGAGAGAGAGAGAGAGAAAGAATCGCCGGGTACGTGTGCGCGGTCTTTACGCGAAAAGCGCGCGCGATGCTTGCTCGAAAGAAGATTAGCCATTCCGCAACGTTCCCCTCGTTTTTTCCGCGCCTTTCACGGCGGTGTTTTCGCGTTTAGCGCTCGCGTGCCTCGTTTTTTGAGTGCGAGAAACTCCCGGCGCCGCTATTATATTAGGGGGATAAAGTATCTGACTGAAAAAAACTGTAATAGAATCTCCGGCGCGCCGGTTCTTGTTAAACAGTGATATTAAAACTGAATGTGTACGTCAACACGCTCGGTGGGACAGTTCCACGCGCGGAGACTTTCTTATTACGCTGATACAAATCCGGCGCTCGCTGCTACGCCACGGTCCACGAGACTTATAACCTTAACAAAGCTTTCTTTTTTTTTCTTTCTTTCTTTCTTTCTTTTGCTCGTACGAGCGAAACTTTCATTAGCGCATTTACACAATCACAACCTTCTCTTTCTTCGTCTTCTCCACCTTTCTCCCGGCGGAAAGGAACAAAATCTGCGCCCGCGAAAAAGAGGGAAAGCGAAAGGGAGAATCAGCCGAGGGAAACGCCGAGGCGGTTTTCGTTAAGGATCGGACTCTAGGCAAGATGAAAGAATCTCTTTGCAAATACGTACCTGCGAACCTGTATCGAGGATGCTGCGAAAGTGGGGAGGAAAGGAAAAAAAAAGAGAGAAACAAGAAAAAAAGAAAGGAGGAAGAGGATAACGGTAAATCGCGCGATTCCCTGGCTCGTCTAACCAGGAAATTTCCATAATATGCAGGAATCCGTGTTACCTGGCAAGGAAATATACGCTCGGTGCCGGTTAAACGAAATGGAAGGCTGCGCGTACGTCATTGTCTTGCAACGTTTCTCCTTCGTTTCGCCCCCGTTTTTTTTATTCCTTTTCCAATTTAATTCTTTATTCTCGCGGTCGCGCCGAGATACACCCCGGGCCCCCTCTGTCGCGTTTCACCTTTCTCTCCTCTCTCTCTCTCTCTCTCTCTCTCTCTTTCTCTCTTTCTCTCTTTTCGTGCCCACCAACACTTTTCACCATTTTCACCAGTGTTTCCAACCGCCACCCCCCTGATTCGTGCTTTTGTACCACGAGTAATTAAAACATTTTGGCTAGACCATGAGGGCGCGAGTTCTTTGAGCTTTAAACGCGGCAGAAAATTCATCCTTCGCCCGCGTTTCCAACCTCGCGCTAGCCCGCGGTTTTTATACTTTTTCTCGCCGTACCGCTCCTCTTTCTCTTCCTCCTTCCTCTTTCTGTTTCTCTTTATACGCACGGGGTTCATGAAAGGATCCCACGCACGTTGTACAGAAAACAAAACTCCGTTGATACGATAAAAGCAAAGAGTGTCCGGCGGTATGGTGCCGGCCGCTTGCCGCGTTTTCACCACCGCGTTGCCTGTTTAAACGCCGCTGTTTTTGCGACGTCGAGCCACGCCTTCCGCGCAGCCGAATCCCGTTTCCATTGTTCCTGTCGTGTTCTTTCGTCCCGTTTCTTCTTCTCTCCTCGTGTGTGATAATTTCCTATCTGTCATCGACCGCGGCACCTTCTTCTCCCTCGACCAAGTGTCGGTTTTCATCGAATCGCGAATAGGTCTCGTCGTCGACGACGCAAAATCCCTTTGAACCGGGACGGCTGTTTTTGTTACTCCGCGGCTTACTTCCATTTCAAATCGATCGTCAAAGAAAACGTTCCACTCTACTTTTACACGCTCGATCGTCAACTGTTTTAACAGCCAATTGAATTTGTCTTTTCGTTGGAGAGTCAGTCATGTGCACGAAAGTGAATTAACGAATTTGCGTACGCGTAAAGGGCACATGCGTGCATCGTAGATTTGCTACCGTACTATCGAGTTTTCAGTTTTTTTTTTTTTTTTTTTTTCTCGTGCCATTTCCCAGCTCCAGTACTACTATCGATAATGGAAGGTACGTTAATTATAAAAAATAATGAATTATAATGTTAAGGAGAAATGGGGAAAATTCGGAGAGAAACAGATTTTCCAATTTCGTGTTATCAAAAGACGAACGGTTACAGAAATTATCTGTGTATGGATATTCGGCCGCGAGCCGAAAACTCGTTGTCATTCATTCCCTCGCATCAATAAATTTAACGATCCCGCCGATCGCAGAAGTTCGGGTCGCAATAAAACCCGTGGTATACGGGCCCACGCTCTTGTTCCCTGGTTTTTAAATCTTTTGTTTCCCCGACAGCAGCGAACAATAATAGCAACCAAAAAAAGAAAAAGAGAGAAGCAAAAAAACACGGAGAAAATCGAAAAACCTAGCGAGGGCAATCGTCACGCTCGAGAGCATGAGAACAACCTGCAGGCATAAATTCTTCTTTGTCGGGAAAAACAAAAACATCGTGCATATAATCAACGTGGACGATCTTTTTGATTCGCGAAAGAAACGACCGAAAAATCGGTTAAATATCTTGAAATAAGAACCAAATGAAAAACGTGGAACTCCATATTTAACGAGCGTTATCGAACCGATGAAAGGTAAAGACTGGGACGATCGTTTCCCAGGCTTCGTTCATCGATCGTTCATCTTTTTCTCGCTTTTGTTGGTAAACCGGAACGCATCGGAGGGGAAAAAACCAGACGATTTTGCGTTACACGATGGCAGAAAGAGACGAAACACGCCCATGTCAGAATTGACTCGTTAAAGATCAACGAACGACTTCATTTGCACTTTCATTCCACTTTAATTCGTAGTGTCAAATTCTATTTTTTTTTCTTTTTTTATTTTAGGATATACAGTTTGCCATCAAAATAACGTTAATGTAAATATTACTTATTAGTATTTAGTTAGTATTTTACAATATTGTATAATTTATATAATAAATTGCTATCACTTAATATATAATAAATATTATATTATTATATAAATTATATAATAAACTACTATCACTTAATATCGTTTATTATTATTCAGTATATAAACAATAGTACTAACTTTGTAACAAAATTTCTTCCCTTTTACTTAAATTAAATTTTAACGTCATTGAAAAATTGTTGTTAAAATTAAATTTATTCTGTAATGCATGTTAAACTCCCACACATTTCATGATAATTGCAGTTTTCGCATTATTGTGAAAATTGTAAGACACAGCAAAATTATTAATCGTAATGGCGTGGGTGGGGCGCGTACGAAAATATTAACGAAAAATCGGTCCGGCACAGGGATGTGTTAATGGGTTTATTAAAGATTCTGCCGAATCTCCGGGACGAGCTGTTTCAATTCTCTCGCGTGTATCTCTGCGAATCACGGGAAACGATTGGAAGGGGTGGCTGCAACAGGGTATCTCCGTGAGAAAACGACGAAACACCGGTTGATTAATAGTACCACCCTGTAAACCCAAGCACCGTGTCTCTCTACCTCTCTCCTTCAGCTCCTTCCTCCGAAAGCTACACCTCCTGTTCTTCTTCCTCCCTGTCTCTGGCTCTGGCTCTGTCTCCGTCTCCGTCCCTCCCCGTCTGGCTCCTCTCGTTCCTCACCTTTGGCCTCGCACGCCATACGAAACTATTTATCATTCGCGGGGTTTCCGTGTGTTATCAATTTCGCCGACTCTAACGACTGCGTACGCCAAGACCTTCTTCTTAATTTTTTAACCCGCCGCCGCTACGGCTGTAACAAATGGCCCGTGTCTGACGAGTCTGAAATACTAGCACCGCGCGTTCGCCAATCGCTCCGGGGTGGGAACTGCCCCACCGCCGGATATCTCACGTGCTTGGAAACCGACGAACCTTGAAAAGATCTCCGTTCAACCGAAGATAACGTGAGATTCGACGTCTAAAGAAACAATTACGACGATATTTGTACCCTGAACGACAACGTTCCAGCGGACATTGTCCAAGACTGTTCCTTTTTGGAGAGATTCGTGTTATTAACATCTTTTAGAATGTCTATAATCGCTTGAAAATCGCAGTTCGAAAGATCACAAATCACAGCTTGAGACTTCTGAAATTTAAACAGTCTATCTCGCACAACTTTTACGTATAAAGATTTTAATCGAAACAAGTATCCTCGTCATTTACAAGTAAGTATTTATCAAGTAGCGTATGTCTAACAGATAGTCGATCGTTTCGCAAGATTTTTGCGCAATATGCGTCGTTCGTGCCGGAGAGCCATAAACTCGGAAGATTGTTCAGACGAATAAAGAAATCGAGTTTACAACCGTCTCGTGGATCGTAAAAATTTTTTTGAATTTTTCACGTTTATCAGTGGCATTTGTAAGGAGTAATCTGCGTCTGACACGTCTCGGATAACGCTACTGTGCGTTGCGCTTGCGATAAGGTCGTACCGCGCAGCTATGAACCCTGAAACAGGATTCGTTCGCGAAGGCACATCTGTCGTGATACGAAAACAATATCGAAGGTACATCGAGGTTTCCGGCCACCATCGGCGCGAATATCTCTTGTTTTTTATTCTCGGCGAGGATTTTTCCAACCCCGGCGCGTGTGTTCCCTGGTGAAACTCGCCGGTAATATTCGCGGCGAAAATAAAGAAAGGTTGGCGCGATACGAAGATGACGGTAACTTTTAAAATCTGAAATTATTCCCCTGCGCACGTCTACCCCGCTCGCGTTCGAGACACAGAAAGCTGCATTAATTCTCGCGGCGTGCAATTTTTATAATTTAATCACGCGCTTCGGCCGCATGCGAAATTCAACGGATGTATGTAAAACTAATGAAATTTTACCCGTCTGAAATTCCTCTCCCTCTCTCTCCCTCTCTCTCTCTCTCTCTGCTTTCAATTTTCACACAAGTAAAAATGTGAAAGAATGCAAATGTAAAGGGGGATGGTGTTTAGCTGGTTGAAAATCGGTCGTCGAACATCTTTTCCAGAAAGAATAACGCGCCTCTATCGCGAAGATTACATCGGTGCATCTGTCAGGTGCACGCTGCTGCTCGCGTCTGTTCGGTCGGAGGGCCATTCAATCGAACACCCGTACGCGTGTCAAAGAAATCGACAAACCCGTCGCCGAGCTTGCCGTGTATGAAATCGGATAATCGTAAACGGAATATATGATTATTTGCACTCGACGAACACAATATTTCGCGACTTGGACGGTGAAGTGGAAAACGGCAAGACAGTTTTTACGTTTCGCGTAACCAAGTTTGCTTTCTCCCGCTCGGATCCTCGAGTGATTCGGATCCCTCGTATCGACGACACTTCGCCAGATCGATCTCGTTACTCGAAGCTGCCAAAGTATAACACGTAACAATTCAATCAGAAATTGAAATTTCCAAAATTTCGATAGCTATTTGCTCTTGAATTCTGGCAGCGGTTTGCGTGATCCAACGTTCGCGCGTGGAATTCTTCCGTTCTTCCAGAAATCGGTGACGATGAATCTCCGTCACGTTGGATCGCTTACGATTTGACGGCGCGGTCGAGAAGCTAAAAATTCCAAAGGTAAACCATTCTTGTGATTTTCAACATTTTGTGTACAGCAACTAGAACCGAGTGAAAAAAATTGGAAGAAAGATCCTATGACGTTCGCTTGCGTGATCGATGCGTTCAATTTGAATGTATGTACAAGGCGTAACAACATAGAACGGGAACTCCGATCAGAGAGATCCGAATTACCGAAAGCGCGTTCCGTGTGATGCAACCGAATATCTTGGTGAAAACTGGCATCGAGCTGAGGTATTGTGGGTGTTGTTTCAGCTGGAAGAGCCGATACCCGAAGGCCTTGCAAACACGCAGTGACGCCGGTGCAGGCAGGGTGCATGTGCCACGCGCATTAGAGTGATCGATGATACTCGACGTCGAACGACTGGCCCGTTGGTCAAGTAGGTGCATCAGCTGCAATCGCGCCAACGCGATTCGGATTTCAATGAACGAGTCGAGCCGAAATCGTATAGAAATAGTCAGATGGCCAGAGCGACGCTCGTTTGCGTTATTTTTTTCTTTCTTTCTCCTCCTTTTTTCTTTTTTCTTTTTTCTTTTTCTTTTTCTTTTTCTTTCTTTCTCTTTTTTTCTCGCTCGTCGTCATTGTACGATTGTACGCTGATGACGGGGATTAAACGGCGCAAAAGCTACGACTGGACGGGTCAGATGTACGAATTTCTTTTTTCTCGCGAGCAATAGATTTAACCCCTTGACACACGAATTAAATGAAATTCGACACGATAAGAAAATGATATTTTTCATTTTTAACGCTTGTTAAAATGTTAAACTCCATTCTTTGTCTCCTGAATCACAATCATCGCTGCTTGATATAAATATATAAGTCTTGCACGTTTACGAACATTATATTGGATGGAATTATTATATTTTCACTTGAACTTGAGTCTTAATTTAGCTTTTTTTTTTATCAACTCACGGTTATACTATAGTATAAAACAATTGCGTTTCCTTCCATCGTAAATAGTGAAAAATACGTTTATTGACATAATGTGATGAGAGTGCTCTGGTCTATATATATATATATTTTTTAGCAATCCTCTCCTACCACCATGACACGTGCAACGCGAATGTCATGTAATAGAACACGTCTGTCTTGCGTTGCATTCGTCTTGAGTTTAATCCAGAAAATTTGCAATAATCACGTAAACATCGAACGTCCATTGCGCGTGTACGCACGAACGTTTCTACCCGACGAATCGTGCAGTCGCGAGCTTTGTGCTCGCTTTCGCTCGCTGAATTATGTTTATCGTTTAATTGTTGCGTAGCACGGCGCGCGGCCGGGTTAATCGTGATAACGTTCGCCTCGTGCCATTGAGCGATACAATCGTCCCGCGCAATCGTTCCCACTTCGTTTTAGAAAGGCCGACGATAAGACGCCTTGTGAACGACTCTGTTGATCGAAAAGAAAAAGAAAGAGGGAAAAAAAAAGCCAAATTCGCGGAACCCGTTCAACATCATTCCGCTTTGTACTCCTGTTTCGCATAACTGAATAAATCGCGAAAAATATGAAATACATTCAATCTCGTGTCGAGTGAATTAATTCGATGAATAACATACATACGTATCTCTCTCTCTCTCTCTCTCTCTCTTCTCTTGATGAGATTTCCACAGTGCCGCATTTTATTTCGCATTATACAAATTCGCCGGGACCGACGCGCTGGTTATCATTTTTCCGCTGGCGAGTTAATTTCAACAATGCCGATTGATTTTCGCCGGAGCGTATTATTTTATTTTCACATTTCGCGATTATCCTCGGTGGTTCGCGCGCGTAAAAAAGAAAAAAAAAGAAAAAGGAAGAAAAAAAGTAATACCAGTTTCAACTTCTCGATTTCACGATCGTCACTAGGTGATCATCCCTCGTGACTGTCAGTTCCTCGGACAAATGCGTAGGTGCGCGATACGTTTCCGTTTCCCTAATATCAGCGACATTGTCCGTCAGGACGGCGACTCGCACAGCGTGAATCTGGCACGTAAATATTGCCGAGCCACGACAAATGGATATGTAGGCCACGAGCCTGTCATCAGTCGGGTGGGGGTGGACCGTCGTCATTAATACGACGGAATGCGCGCGCGGGACGACACGGTTGATAATTAATATTAACGGCGCGAGCATCGGTGTAATTACAATTAAATAACGTTCCCCTAATTAACAGTATCGCAGCGTGGCATGTGCTTTCACGCAGTACACTCCGTCACGGATAGTTGTTTAACCCGGTCGAACGTTGTCGGATCTTTTAACTTTAAAAATATGTCACGACACTTCTTATCTCTTCAATGTACAATGTTTCTTTGAAATTGCATCAACAGGTTCCCAAATTTTTCAATCGTCGTCGCTTTACCGTAAAGCGTTACTTTGTTCTACGAAATTACAAAATACCGTAGAATTTTCGATGCAGGTACAAATTTGCCAGATCGTCTCGTTTGCGAATGTTCCCGAATTTTTTTTTTTTTTTTTCCATACAAATTTTTCCAACGTACGAAGAGGTGAAACGCTTCATCTCGTGGACTGTGTTTGTTATCTCAACTGCACGTGATACAATCGTGGAGCCCGTAAAGGGCGCCGATAAAAGTTGCGAACGGCACGACACGGCGACGAAATCGTCCGAAAAAATTGCGCAAAGTTCTTCGCAACGTGTCGCGAGGTTCCCCATTGCCGGCTCGCGCACGCGTCCAATTTGCGAAATGCTCGAGTTCCTGGCGGGGTAATGTGCCGCTCGAAAAACCTGTAAACACTCGGCCGTGCGAACGGGCGTAAAAACGAGCGCGAACTTTTCGCTTTATTCGACCATCGGTATCAGTTCCCGTCGACAGCTTTTGCGATCGTTAGCGCTGCTGCTAGTTGTCCCTTTTACCTCGCTTTTAATGAAAAAAGCTTGACGCTTCTGGTTCAGGACGAAGATGCGCTCGTGCTGTGAAAAGGGACGATTCAATTTTAGGTTAATAGTTTTTCAAAAAA